>NW_007733429.1:57571-89641 GCF_000696425.1 Galeopterus variegatus | reverse complement strand
TATATATATATATATATATATATATACTTAAACAGTTTTTGTGAGGATCAAATGAGATAGTACGTAGCCCAGTGAATGTACTGTTTTATGACTTTCTCATCTCATAACACTTGGAAGACCCTTGTTTGTGTTTGATCGTTTATTACTTACTGACGTATCTATTTTGTTAGAAAGAGGCATCACTACAACCAGGTGCGTGTGGTCCCTTGTCAACCTGTGAAGACTCTTATTGTGCTTTTGCACACAAAATGGTGAATAAAACAGAGTCCCTGCTTAAGTGAGTCCAGAGGTTTGGCTCTTTGCCCTCTGATGGGCAGGGGAAACTTCTCCTAGTGCACCAGAGCGCACTGTCAGGGGATCCTAAGTTGTTATCCAGTAAAGGGGAGCAAGCAGACAGAAAGGGAGCCCTCAGGTAGACTCTGGGCAGTACTCGTGCCCCTCTGTCGTGGTCCGACATCATCCTATTCTGAGTCCCACTCACAGACTCATCCCAGGCCATGCAGCTTCAGTTCTCACATGGGTACAATGGGGTGATGGTGATTGTCATTTCCCTTCCTTCAGGGACTTATATAGCTTGTAAAAATTAGCATGTTATTCTTGGAAAGCACTTCAACCTTACAATGGAAAAGCAGAGAAGTGGTTTAGGGTATAGTTTATATATTCACTACATTTAATAATTTCCTTTCAGATTATTTTCTTCAAAATGGCATTGCTGCTTTCAATTTAATAATTCAACCCAACTACATTTATTTATTTGTATTTATTGACACCTATTACAAAAAAAAGAAAGAAAAATAGATAAGACTCCATCTTTGTCCCACAGTTGGTAAATTCAACTGCTTCACATTTTATTTGTGTACCCCCAAAGGGACACGTTTGTCTGATTGAATCTGAAAATTAACATTTGTATCACTAACTGGATCCTTACCTATTTTCCACTGTACATCCCAGAGACATTTAGGTCAGAAAGGAATTTGATTCCTAGCATCTGATGATTTTAGTCTAGTAAAGACTTCTGAATACAAAGTTTATCCAACAGGGAGGAGGATCTTCATTTATCCTATTTGCTAGCTTATAACTAAGGTCAAACAGGAGAGGGAGAAAGGAGTGTGTAGGCAGGGCTGTCTGTCAGTACTTAGAGAGCTACTGTCATCATCAAGAACTTAGTAATTTCTGAGATTCTTCTCCTTTGATATAGGCTCACCCAAGCCTTTGCTGGGATTTGAAACTTATCCTATTATTTAAAGATCAAAATTAAGATGTGAGGATGGGGCATCATGTTTACTTTCAGCCTCAATCTCTACTAGGGTTTAAACCATTTAACTAGAGGTAGTCTCCAATTTGACACCTTCCCAACATTTCGCTAGCATTCTCCAAATCTCCGTGCAGGGTTTCAGACCTATTTTAGCTGGCTCCATTTTCTTCTGGGGCAGATAAAGCTGAGATTGCAGCATCAGAAGTGGTTCAACCAATCATTATGTATAAACCTCAGCCCACTTGTATAATGCAATCCTTCTGGTAGTAATAACATGAAAGATGAAAACAGGGAAGATCACAAGCCTGTCAAAGTCCCAAGTCATCTGTGTCACCAAGGCCACAGAACCTCTCTCCACTTGGAAGTAAAACAGTTGCTCTAATGGTAACCAAATGCCCTCTTTCAGGACAGTACTTCAAGAAGAAGGAATATATGTGTATTATATAAACATGTCCAATCTGTCTAGAAGCTGGAACACAGAATTGAGTACTGTCTAGAAGATCACGCCACCAATTTTGAGAGAAGTGTAGTGTCCAGGGCCTGGGATTCTTTATCTTGAACACGAGATAGCACAGCCCATGTGAAGAAAGGACTGGCTAGTTTTCCAGCATAGCATGGTATTTTATTTCACCATAGCCGACTTGAAGATCACGCCACCAATTTTGAGAGAAGTGTAGTGTCCAGGGCCTGGGATTCTTTATCTTGGCCACGAGATAGCACAGCCCATGTGAAGAAAGGACTGGCTAGTTTTCCAGCATAGCATGGTATTTTATTTCACCATAGCCGACTTCTGGGAAATCTCTGGAGGCTCTGGCAGCTGCGTCTTGTCTTTAATATGAAGCCTGGGGGAAGAACGAGAGAGACTCATAATTCACAAGAGGCACAGCCATAAGAAAGCCATTCTGAATGACTGCGTCAGACGCCCAGGGGGAGCTGCTATCCCATGCCTGAGTCAAGAATGCTTTCTGACTTGCCTTCTCTCCCTACCGGCCGTGTCCTCATGAAAAGCTCGTTGATGGACGGTGGAATGAGTACATCTGAGCCAGCTTCTGTTTCTCCTTTTCTTCCCCCACTGCTGCTGTCCTGTAAAAGACCCTTTGTTAAAGACTGAAACAGCAGATGTAGCTCAGATATTATCTTAAATAATATGGGGGGAAGGAGGGGGTATTTTATCTCGGATTGGTATAAGACCATTTTTGTGTTGAAAGTAGTTCTATTGATCCAAATACCCTAGAAATTTGAGAGACCCATATGGCAAAGAAGTAGCTTACACACGTCTTTAAAGTAATGTAGGGTATGGGAAGAAATGATCATGTCTATTCAATGAATGACACGTAGAAGAAATGGACACAAAATGGCATCATGGGCTGAGTCAGGGGAGGCCTCACAGAAGAGTCAGGATAGAAAGTGCTGGGTCAAGTATGAGTTAGCGAGGAATGGACTTAGTGGATGTGAAAGTAAGGAGGCTTGTTGACTGGATACACAGAGTTAGAATTAGGTAGAAGAACAAGTTGATCAGGTTCTGCAGAGACTAAAAGCCCAGGCTTAAGATTTTAGACTGTTTCAATAATCAATTAGGTGCTATCCGTGTTCGTTGTGGAAAGTGTTTTAAATACAGATAACAAAAAGGGAAATAACTTACAATCCTGCCAGTCATAGAAGAATGATGGTGGACATTCTGGTGAATATTTTTTCACATATTTTCTTTGCAAATTTACTGTCCTGGTCAGAGGCAGATTCAAAGATGAGAATTCAAGTGCAAGTAGTTTATTCAGGAGGTGATTCCTGGAAACGCCGGTAGGGAGTGAGGTAGTAAGACAGGGAAAGGAAGGAAGCAGGGGGGAAAGGGGGCATATTCTCAAAGGAGTCAGTTGGAATGCAGTCAGGCTGGGGACTCTGGGAGGGAGTGTAGAAGAGGTCTGGAAGTTGTCCCACACAGGGACGGGGAAGCTGCAGTACGTATTCACTAACTTGTGGATTTAGGAAGCATTCCTTAGCTCTCCAAATGGGTCTCCCCGGGGGGTGGGAGGGGAAAAAGCTCTAAGCAAAGAGTTGCAGGTATTTGCCGCAAACAGCCCTCAGTGTGTAGCAGGGATACGGGTGCTACGTGAATATACACAATTTTTTTCTTAATTTGTAAAATTTTATAAAAATAGCTTTCTGTGCATCAGACTGTGTACTATGTGTTTTATTTGCATTAGCTCATATAATTCTCACAGAAGCCCTATGAGGAGGGCGCTAGTCTTATCTCCTGAGGGCTAGAGGCTGGTCCAAGTAGATATGACAGTGATACAGAGATTATATACCTGAAGTAACAAAGATACGATGCACCCTCCAAGAGAGTTTTTTTTTTTTTGTCCTTTTTGAGACCGGCCGCACTGCGCTCAGCCAGTGAGTGCTGTGAGCGCACCGGTCATCCCTATGTAGGGACCTATAGGATCCGAACCCACGGCAGGAGCACTGCTACGCTCCCAGCGCCGCACTCTCCCGAGTGCGCCACGGGCTCGGCCCATCCACGGCGGGAGCACTGCTACGCTCCCAGCGCCGCACTCTCCCGAGTGCGCCACGGGCTCGGCCCATCCAAGAGAGTTTTGATGGTAGCCTATTCACCCAGCTCCTCTTTTCTGTGACTTTCTCCTCTTTCTGTCAACAGAGTTTTTCCATTGCAATTGTAAAAGCTTTCTCTGTTTTCAGTGACTTCTGTGGAAAAACAAAACAAAACCTTGAGACATAAAAGATCTGTAATGGACACCCACCAGTTGCGTCTGCTCAGCATCTCCTCCCCCACCTTCTTTTGGTACAGCATCTTATTTCATTTGAGGGAAATGCTCCACCCTTTCTCGTGGTTTTAGTGGGCTGCCAAACCAGTCTTCCATCTTTAGGACTTGAATCCAGGCTTGGCGAACCATAGTCGCCATTCACTTGGCTACATCAAACTGAGCCAATTAGAGCCTTTCCTGGGAATTTATATGCAAACTTTGGGAGAAAGAAGCTTTCTCCTTTGGTGTCATTAGACTGAGATAACCAGAGCTTGTCTGAACCATGCTCCACTTCCCCTGTACAGCAAGGTGAACAGAATTCTCTCGTGTGAGAGAATGTAGCCCCTGCACAGACAGAAACCGAGCAGGGGAGGAGCAGAAGTGGGGGGAGGGAGATCTGACCGCATTGCTAAGTCCCTGCAATCCTCCAAAGTCCATTCCCCCTGGATTACCCATTGCTTGAGCCAAATAAGGAATAAATCATAGCCTCACTCTTTCTTTCCTTCCTTCCTCCTTCCTTCCTTCTTTCCATCCATCCATCTTTCTTATTTATTTGTTTGTTTGTTTATATGTGGTTTGACTTGGGTTTCTTTTTCTTGCAACCACATAGTCTTGACTAATTCAGGGCCAAGTGCATTCTGATTATGAAGTGTGTTTGTGGCCCTTAAGTTACATATTGATGTAAGAGAGAAGGGAGTGGAGAGAATCAAATTATGACAGGACGGGAGTGACCTTTTTCTGTCCTCTCAGCTCTATTTGCCTCCATGGCTCCGGGTCGATTCTAACTCTCTGAGGCATGAAGGACCATGGAGGAGGCATCTGCCTTCAGGAAGTACTGAATTGCAATAGCAATATAAAGCATGGTTTCCTATTGACCGCCGTCTTCTGCCTGCAGCCATCAATGCATTTGTCAATCGAATGCTAACCAGTTGGGACTATCAGGTTTTTCCCCTTCTACTCTTCCAACTCAAGGACATGAAGAACTCTGGTTTTAGGGAATATAAGCCAATGGTTCTGTGAGTTCTAACCTCTAACTTAACCAGTCTTTGACTTGAGTGATCCTCCAAAGGTTCAGCAGATCTAAGATCTCATCATGATTTTATTAACCTGAAAGCTATAAGGCATCCTTGAAATAATTGCTGCCATTTATTAAGGACTTACTGTATGCTTCCACTGCATACTTGGACATTGCGTATGCTATCGTAATATAATCCTCATGGAATCCTGCAGAGTAGGTGTTATCAGTTCCTTTTATGGATGAAGAAACAAATTCAGAGGTTAACAGCCATAGCACCCCAAGCTGAAGTCTTCCCCTCACCTCCACAAATATCCCACTGCCTAAATCCTGAAGTAAAGCAGTAATATCCTCTCTTGCTGACAGAGTTTTAGGTTTAACAAGTTCACTCTCAGGATATGCAACAAGGTTATAAATTTAATCTTGGCCTCCCAGGCACAACTTTCAGAAAGGCTCTCTGGCCCTTTGTTATTTGGTAAGTAAGTTTAAGGAAACTGGGTATGGAGGCCCCTGTTGGGTGGATTTGTGTGTCTGCTCAGCTACGCTGAAGCTATGACTTCTAGAATTTCCTTCCTTTGGTAGTTCTGGGTTGGTGTGGGCTTTTGGAGACATGTCGCATGAGACATGGAAAGCAGAAGGAAAGCAGAGGAGCTGCAGCTGTGTTCTTCGTGTGTCTGCTCAGCTACGCTGAAGCTATGACTTCTAGAATTTCCTTCCTTTGGTAGTTCTGTGTTGGTGTGGGCTTTTGGAGACATGTCGCATGAGACATGGAAAGCAGAAGGAAAGCAGAGGAGCTGCAGCTGTGTTCTTCTGCACCTGGAAGCCTGGCACAGGGCACAGGTGCTGTTGCCGGCTCACGTTGTTGGGGTGAAGTTGCGGCCTGCCCAGAGCTCCACCACCTCTCTGGCTCCCGGACCACATATGTTTTGCTCCCTGATGAAGGACACTGGCTTTTCTTACAGAGTACCTGATCCCTGAAGTTGGCAGCTCGGGAGGCAGTGAAATACTAATGCAGATTTCAGTCCATCCTCGTGGGTTCCAGTTTGCCTCTCTTCCCCAACTGCATGGCCGTTTTTCTTTCCCAAGTGCCTTCTCTGGAGATTTCAGCTTTCAGCACCAGACACAGAAGCAATAACCTCAGATAGACTGTGTTCCCGCTCCCCCAGTGGAGTAAGAGCAAATCCCTGTAATAAATCCCATATATACATATGAGGGGTTTTCAAAATGTTCATGGAAAGATGTGTGATATCTTTTAATTTCATTTTTCCATGCATTTTTTTGAAGTACCCTCGCATTTCCTAGTGTTCTGCTTTCTCTAATTGAACCCCGGCTTGGTTCCTTACACCTTTAGTAGGTGAAGACTTCAAGACTACAGATGATTTTAAGGGGATCATTTCCCAGATCTTCAGCCTTGCCTACTCTTTCCTAAAACTGATCTGTGAACCTTGGTTGTCCTCGCTGAGCCAGTTCTCCAGGAAGAAGATGCCGAGAGAAAGTTGAGTGCAAATGCTTAATCGGGGAGTAACACCTGTGAAAGGAAAAGGGAGAAAGCAGGCTTGGGCAACTGGAGTCATCAGACCATGTAACCAGACCCCAGAACTCTCTGCCAGCTCGATGGGAGAGCTCCAGAGCCAAGAGTGCCTTGTAGAAGTTCTCGTGTTGGGTGGAAATGGCCAGGCCCACGTAGACCAGCCTCACTCAGTCATTGGCTGAGAAAGTCACGTGACATTGACTGGCAAGCTGAGGCAGACCCTGAGGAACCTAACAGCTGGAGGGGGTCAGCCAGCCACACTCCTCCCAGCTGTGGAGTGAGCCCTATCTTGAAGTGGGATCTGAGCAGCACATTTCCACGTCTGCCACCTCGATCACCCTAAACTTACAATGGCTCATTGCTCTGAGCTACGAAAACCTCCCCTATGAACCAAACAAGGGGATACATTGAAAATTTGGTTTGGGGGCCTCATCAATGCATCAGTGTCATGAAAGAGGGATTGTTCTAGACAAGTATTACACAAGCTTTCTTTCATTATTGCTCCCTTCTCCCGCTGAAAAGGGGCCTTTTAAAATATTTTTTTTTCTTAACCATACCCCCACCATGAAAATATGACAGGTATACTGTGTGTATGTTTATGTACAGTATGTAATTCTGTGCTTTGTACATGAAAGGGGTGAGGTTTTTTTTTTTTTTTTTCATCCCCAAAGAATCAATTTTTGCTCCCTTGGGAACAATATCAGCCCTGTTAAGACTGCATGTTCTAGAGTAAAAGAGACTTAAGGGATATAACAACCAGATGCAGTATATGGCCCAGGATTGGATCCCGGATTAGAAAAACCAGCCATAAAGGGCATTTGGGGGACATGTGAGAAATTTTAATATGAACTAGATTTTTTCGTTGGGAGTGACAGTGTTGTTTTGACTGTTTAGGAAAAGGTTTTTGTTTTTTGTAGGTGCATATAGAAGTAAAAAACAAGAAATAAATATTGGTTTGGTGAAGACAGACTCCTTTATTTATTATTAATCAAGTTGTCTTACACCCATGGGGCTTCCTTTATTTGCCTGTCTTATACTTACTTGTATTTCTACTAAGGGTGAAGCTTGGCTTTAGAAGTAGAATAATTGGCCTTTGTGGGGGACACTCTGGATTTGGAACAGCTGAACAGTATGTTAGTGCTGCAGATTCTGTTAAAGTTAACTAGAATGTCTTGCAAGACAAGCAGATTTTTTGAGAAACATTGGCTAAAACTGGCTCATAAAATTTTTACATGATTTCTTTCAGATTTGGGGTGTTTTTATTCATTGGAAAGTTAAAACCTATTTTATCAAATAGTGTTGTGAAATATTTATCCCATGACAGTTATCATCATCTTATCTTATAATAAAAACATTTTAGATGCTAACTTAAAATCTGTGTGGGGTTACATAGCTTTAAAAAGTTCTTTTAGGGCCGGCCTGGTGGCGCACTCGGTAGAGTGCGGCGCTTGGGAGTGCTGCGGCGCTCCCGCCAAGGGTTCGGATCCCATATAGAGACCGGTCCGCTCACTGGTTGAGCGCAGTGCGGACGCGACACCGAGGGTTGCGATCCCGTTACCGGTCACGAAAAAAGACAAAAAGGAAAAAAAAAAGTTCTTTTAGGGAGCAGTTATATAAGCAAAATATTTGAATATTCCTGGGCTAAGATAATACATTTCAAGTAAAGGAGACCCTTTCTTGTTGCATCCTTTTAGTCTTTTTTCTTCCAGCAGTCAACGGCTAATTATAGGCACACAATACACCTGGATGGGATTCCAGGCAAAATGGCAGCCCTTTGCTTTTGTCGGTGAGAACCATGTTTATTTTAATAACATTTTGTTTTCTCTTTTCTCAGTGGTAGATTTCCACTGTCACACAGCCACAGCACATCAGTAGGACTCAAGAATCTTATATAAAGATGCAGCTGACTCCTGCAACTTTCTCCCTGCAGTTTACAAACCCACTCAGTTTGTAACACTCACAGACTTCCTTCCTGATTGTTGGAAGGTAAATGAGAAATCATTCCAAATGGCAAAGAATAACTTTTATTTCTTTTTTGGTATTTCCAATCAGCCTTAGATTGAAAAGTCTAAGGGGCTTTTGGTTTTTAGACAGGATGAATCATTGGCATGTTGCTTTCTGAAGAATGTCTAAATAATTTCACGTAGCACACTTTTAAACAAAAGCCCTCCCATAAGGCTGGAGCATCTGGCATGATATATGTTCTCCCAGATTTCTCATGAGTCTGAGCTTCCTGAGGCACATTGTGCCCCACCTTTCAGGATCTTTTTGCTACACAGGATTTAATTTGCTGGTGTGTCTCCCTGTCAGGTCCTGCAGATAATTCTCATTACTGCTGACTTTGTCTAGTCTTGGCCTAAGCATTGAAAATTCCAAAGGAAAATGTGCTACAAGTTCCTGGGCCAGAAGTGAAATTCTAACAAGGTCTGTTTATTGCTCACAGACAGAGTCTACAACTCTTGGAAAATGATTGCAATTTATTCTTGGGATTTAGATGGGCTACACTCCTCAAATCTCAAGCCCTCATCTCTCTCTTAACTCCAGACCTGTGTTTCCAACTGTTTGCAGAGCAAGTTCTTTTGATAACCTACCATGTCAAACTAAAGATTTCTAAAATGCAACTGCTTTTCTTTCCCTTTAATACTCTACCAGATTTGGCTCTCTGTCACGCCCTCTTGCTCAAAAACCTTCAGTGGCTTGCCATTTTTCATAAGATAAAATACAATTTCTTTTCTTCATATTCCAGGTCCTGACACTCCAGCTAGACTGGTCCATTTTGTATTGCCCAAGCAAGCCTTCTCCTTAATTCCATCAGGTTTTTTTTTTTTTTTTATTTATTCCATCAGGTTTTTAGTCCAATGTTCCCACCTTCTGGAATGTCCTGTCTACCTTTTTCCGTTTATTTTTCCTACAAATATTTAAATTGCTTTTCATATTTAACCCAGATGTCTGCATGGCTTTCCCCTCATTTCCTTGAAGTTTCTGCTCAAATGTCACCACATGAGTGAGGCTTTTCTTTAACATCCAAATTAATATTGCAACAAATCACCCTGCCCACCCCCCACTTCCTATCCCCATTCCCTGTTTTATTTTTCTCCATAGCACTTCTCACCATCCATTATTTATTTATTCATGTTTTTTTTTTTTAAAGATGACCGGTAAGGGGATCTCAACCCTTGGCTTGGTGTTGTCAGCACCATGCTCAGCCAGTGAGCAAACCGGCCATCCCTATAGAGGATCCGAACCCGTGGCCTTGGTGTTATCAGCACCACACTCTACCAAGTGAGCCACGGGCCGGCCTTATTTATTCGTGTTTTGTCCATCTGCCTCCATGAGGGCAAGGAGTTTTGTTAGTTTTGTTCATTGCTCTATCTTCAGCAACCAGAAAAGGTCCTGGCACATGGTAGGCACACAGTAAATATTTATGGATTAAATAAGTGAATGAATGAACTCTGAAAATATTTAAGGGCACTTAGAAGGTGTTAGGCACTATCCTGAGCTCTAGAGCAGTGGATATGAACCAAATAGCGTTACACAATCACATGGGGGCAAAATGTAAAGTGCAAAATTGAAGTGTTTACCAAGTTCAAACTGAGCAGGTGGAAGGAAGAGAAAGGGGCTGATGTTACCGAGCTCCTACTGTGTGCCAGGTGCATTCACATATCTGGTTTCATTTAAGCCTAACAATGTAAACTGATAGGTTTTATTATTCCCAATTTTGTAGATAAGAAAATTGAGGCTCAGGTTTCATAAACTCTCTCAAAGTTTTATACTAGTAAGTGGTTAAAATCAGAAGGGCTCTAAGTCCCAGTCTTCTGATGCAAAAACCAGTACGCTTTGCACTGTACTAGGTTGCCTCTCAAGTCATTAGGGAGCAAACATATTTGGTTTAACCTGAGGAAGGCATCATGAAGTAGATGACATTTGAGTGACTGATAAGTTCATGAAGCAGAGAAAAGACAGCGGAATAGTCACCCTCTGTCTATACTTCCCAGCCTACGACAAGCCACAGGTTTTTCTCCCTTCTGACTGCTCATTTACTTCTATAATACAAAGGTACTTCAAAAAAACAATAAGATAATGAAATCTTTTCACAAACTTTTTGCAGTACCTTTGTATAATATATTTATTCATTCAATAAATATTTATTAAATACCACTATAGGCGTACTTCAAAAAGTTCATGGAAAAATAGGATTAAAAGATAATGTGAAATTTCCATGAACTTTTTGAAGTGCCCTCATATATGTCGAGCAATGGTCTACATTCTGGTACTATAGGAGTAAATGAAGCTAAGTCCTCATTTCCGTGGGGTTTTCATTCTCTAAGTATTTTGTGTGATACTGGGAGAAAACAGTATATGAAGATTAGAGTTATGTCTTTATCATGTTCTAGCTGAGAGCCTTGGAGAGGTTGCTTAACCTCTCTGAAACTCAATTTCTATATTTGGAATAGAAATAACTACCCATCTCACCAAGATATGATGATGTGAGGCTCAAATAAGGTAAAAATAGTTTGAACTGTGAAGCACTAGATATTGTGTTTTAGTAAATCTGACATGCCATTGATTGTAAGAAACAAAATTATTTTATGAACCATTAAGAAAGAAAAATTCTATCAACTATGGCATGCCATCGATTGTTAAGACCTATCCTGATTTTAGAGATGTCAAAATTTGCAAAAAAATGTGCATTTTAGAATTGTAGAAATATGGTATAAGAAAGCTATTATTGTCTCTCCCTCTGGCACCTAGTATATGGTACATGTTCACAGAGGAATGAATTTAGCAGGATACATTGGGGAAGGTGAATGAGATAAGTGATGGAATCTATTTCTTAGGGATTTTCAAGGTTCTTTCTATTTTCTGATACAGATTTCTTTCTCTCTCTCTCTCTCTCTCTCTCTCTCTCTCTCTTTTTCTGGCCTTAGGGATTTTCAAGGTTCTTTCTATTTTCTGATACAGATTTCTTTCTCTCTCTCTCTCTCTTTTTCTGGCTAACATCATTGCAGCCATTTTCTATGTTGGAGAATTTTGGATCTCCAATCACCTATTTTCCCTTGTGATCCCTTGAACAGAGCCATCACTTTATCCCAGACCACAACCTGTGGTCTATTAAGTGAGAGGGAAATGAATTTCTTGCTTGTTTAATCAGTAAAGTCTCTGTGCCAAGCCCACACCCTAACTAATAGAACCACATTGCACAGTCTCCTCTTCATGAAAACTCACCAGTATCGGTCCTTTATTTAAAAAGTGGTGCTTTAGTACAACAATTTTTTTTTAATTTTAATTTTTAAAATAATGCGGGCATTGCTAATCATGTAACTGAGATCTCTCTCTCCCCTTCCTCTTCCTCTTCCTCTTCTGTTCCCGCTCCCACCTTGTCCCCTTTTAGCTTTGGTTCTTAGGAAACTGAAAGACAGATCAGTAGTTCATGATGTTCTAAAATCAGCTTCATCTTTTTTTTCTGACCTTCATTTTTCCTTTCTTCTAAACCCTAATCTATTTTTTCCAACATTTCTTTATGAAAATTTTCAGATATCCAGAAAAGATGAAAGAATTTTATAGTTAACATCCACATACCCACCATCTGCATTCTACAATTAACCATCTACTGTACTTGCTTTATCATATACTTATCCATGTAGCTATCACTCTATTCAACCATCAGTCCATCTTGTTTTTTTGGATATATTTCAAAGGAAGTTGCAAACATCTATACACTTTACTCCTAAGCATTCTAGTATGGATATTATTAACTGGAGTTCAATATTTGGTTACATATAGTTCTTTTTGGGTTTTAGCAAGGTAAAACATACAACAAAGTGCACACACCTTAAGTGTGCCCTTCAGTGATTATTGACAAGTGGAGACATTTGTGTAACACAAATCCTTATCAGGATACAGAATATTACTATCATTCCAGAAAGTTCCCTAATGTCCCCTCCCTCATCTTCACAGCCTCAGAGGGAGCTACTGTTCTGTTTTTTTCCCCACCATAGTTAAGTTTTGCCTGTTTTAGCACTTTATATAAATGGAATCATATGATATACACTCATATGTTTTCTCTCACTCAGCATAATGTTTTAAAGATTCATCCACAGTATTACAGTTATTAGATTTTATTTCTTTATACTTTTGAGTAGTATTCCATTGTGTGAATATACCCCAGTTTGTTTATCAATTAAGGCTGCTATAAACATATTGTAAAGTCACTTTGTGGAAATGCTTTCATAACTCTTGGCTACATACCTAGAAGTGGAATTGTTGGGTCATAGGGTAGGTGTATGTTTAGTTTCATAAGAAACAGGCAGACCTTTTCCCAAAGTGATTGCACCAGCAACAGTGTCTGAGAGTTCAGGTCATCCCATGTTCTCCCGACATTTAGTGTTCTCAGTCTTTTTTGTCAACCATTCATGTGGGTAGTAGTATCACATGGTCGCTTTAAATTGAATTTCCCTAATGATTAATGATGTTCAGCATCTTTTAAAGTGCTTATGGACACAAAACTAGAGGGACAGAAAAACAGATCTGTGATTGCCAGGAGCTAAGGGTGAGGGAGGGCTGGTTACAAGTGGCAAGAGGGAATTTTTAGATAATTAAACTGTTCTATATCCTGATTGTGATGCTAAATACACAACTGGATGTGATGGGTAAAACTCATAGAACTATAAAACAAAAGGGTAAATTTTAGTGTATATAAATACTATACTTCAGTAAACCTGACTTTAAAAAATATTACTTTAGAACAAAGTCTTAAATTTCTTCATCAATTTTAAATTAGTCCTTCCAGCTCCTCTCCACCTTTCCACTCTAGTTTAATCTCTTCTGTAGGTTCCGGAGGCTTTTTACTTTCTTGACGCTATTTCAAATGCCTGTGTAGCTCTCCTGTCAATGGTCATACTGGATTCTTTGTCCCCAGTTTGCTGCATATTTTATCCCCCCTTTTGAATTGACCCTCTGTCGAGCTAGCTCAGCTGCGCTCAGCGAACAGAGCGTTGGGCTCTTTCACTTGCTCTTCTTGTGCCCGTGGAGGTTTGATGGAGGCAACTAATTGTAGTGAGTGAGATAAAAGTTCATCCTGAGCCCCTGTGTCAATGAAATGCTTTAAAATCTTTTACACTGTTCCTTCTACTGTGAATAAAGGACTTGGAAGAATTTTTTATGCTCAAAAATAAATGTAACACAAGCCCACAGTCGAATTGTTATAGCTACTTGTAGCTTCTTTAAAAGATGTTCAGCTACTTGAGGATATATGCTGATCATATGTCCTGAATTTTCCAGGCAGTCTGGATTTCAAATATTCCTTTCCAAGTTCTAAGACACTCATATTCAGTTGGACAGACAGTGTGTCTTGATTTTGGTTCATAAAATATAGTTGCCAGATTCATAAGTTAAATTTATTCATTCATTGTTTATCTGTTTTGAATAAATACTTGCAGGTATTTACTGAGCACCTGTAACTGAGTGCCAGGCTCCTTAATAGGCTCTGGAGAAACAGAGATAAAGTTATTTTTGAAAAGTTAATATCATTCAGTCTGGGAGATGTACAGAGTCACAAATGAATTCAGTTTCTCCAGGGAATCATTGCATACAGGAAAAGGCCAAATGTAAGGCGACTCATCACAATATAATTTATTGAGAAAATATTTAGATTTTATTGTATATATGTTTATATTTTAATCACATACGTAATATAAACTTTAGGAAGGTCTCATTAGACAGCTATCTATAAAAGTATGTAGTATTTACATAAACGTATTATGAATATATGTTTTATATGTATCTATGTTTTTTCTTTTAATAGGAGAGATTGCGCTCTATTCCCACTGCTTTTGCTAGGACAGCTTTCGGTTAGAAATCTTCCTCTGACTAGCTTGACTACATTGCAGTTACTTCTGGTAACAACTGGCATGTGCTGAGTTCTGCCAAATGCCAGGTAATTTGCAAACACCCTTCCTGTTGCTCATACAACTCAGTGGAGTAGGTGATTTTTAGAGAGGGTGAGTGACCTGCCCAGAGCCAGCAGCCGACTGGAGGTGGAGGGAGATCCAATCCGCGTCTGCCTGGCTGCGAGCAGCACGCTCTTCTCCAAGCCACACAGCCAGGCCTTGTTGCCCGGTTAACTGCGTATCTGGCATGCATTTATTTAAATCTCCGTGGCCACCGGAAAGGAGAGCGAGAAAGGGGGAAGTAATTAGGATGCAGTTACTGCCAAAGCAACCCTTGTAATGCAATATTCTCGCTGCAGCCAGAGCGATCCGTTTAAATGCCCATTGGGCCATGTCTCTCTGCTACCTTTCTGGGGCTCGCATTGGTTTTAGGCACACCAGCCCATTCCTATTTATCTTGTCCCCTGTAGCTGTGTTCTCTCCTGCAGCCACCCCAGCCATGCAGGGCTCTTTTTGTCTTTTTGTCCCTTCTACATGCTCTCTCCCACTCCTGGGCCTTTGCTCGTGCAGCCCCTATTGCCTGGAAGACTCCCAGAGGCCCTCCCACCTTCTCGCCCATCCAGTTAACTCTGCCTTCGGCTCTCAGTGCACTGTACCCGCTTCGGAAAGCCTCTCCCTGCTGCCTCAGTGGTCTTGCCTATGCTCACATGTGCACCTGCACCGCCCCTTCATGGCGGCCGTCATCAGGTTGTCATTTCTAGATAGGTGCAATCTGATTCTGCAACAAATGTCTCCTCAGCAGACAGTTCTAGGAGGGCAGGGACTCTGCAGCTTTTGCTCACCACTTTCCTGGCCCTTACCTCTGTCCAAACAAAGAGCAGGCACTTAAAAATCATTATTGAAAGAATAAATCCTTCAGATCTCAGTCTTTCCTGTCACCCTCTCTAGATTAGAACCCCCTCTCCTACTCCCAGTAGTACCCTGAACTTTTCTTCTCTAGTCCTATAATTATAGACTTGGCTGATTATTTGATTGTCTGTCTGCTCCCCTGAGGCCCCCATGAAGGCAGGGTCTGTGTTCATTTTCCTCTCCATATGAGCTTAGTACAGTGCCTGCACAGTGTATGCCCTTGATAAACTTTTGTTGAATGAATAATCTTAGGATCTACTAACAGTGCCTGCACAGTGTATGCCCTTGATAAACTTTTGTTGAATGAATAATCTTAGGATCTACTGACTTATTTATTTATTTATTTATTTATTTATTTTTCTCATGTGTCAGTACTTTTAATGTTGTGTACATCAAATTATAGTAAAAAGACAACTATAAACAAGATGCTTTCCCTCTATATTCATGAGCAGCACACTGTATTACAGTAAACCAAGTTTATATTCCACCATCAAGTGTGATTCTCCCATTAGTTCACTCCATGATGGATTGTTAAGAATATCTTCAAATCCAATAGTCTCATTATTACTCCTCAAAATATCCAGAGAAAGGCTTGAGCTTGAAAGAAATGTAAGATGCTGAACCTGCTGTACTGCCTTGAATTCCATTTGTAATTTTAGTGGAGCAGACAGACCCTGGATATTTCTCAATGTGGAAAAATTCATTTTATCTTGGTTGAGCTGGAAATTTTTTTCTGGTAATTCAAGAGGATGACTGGGCAAAAGTTCATCTTTCACACAAGAAAAACCTTTCTGAAGAAGATCATGATTTTCAAGAGGTCCAGTAACTGGAATACTGTGCTTCAGCTGAGATCCAAGTCCTGTGGCCCTGATCTTCAGCCCCGCTCTGCGAACAGCCGCTCAGTCCTGGGCCGACTGATTTAAAAGGGAGTGATTCAGAAGTCAGAGTGTAAAGGCTACAAAAAGTGGCCCATTATTACTAATTCAAATTTGTCCTAATTTAATAAATCATCTAGTAGCGTTATTAGCAATTTCCAAGCTGAATAAAACATTATTGCTATGAACAATGCCCAAGGAAACCCTTCACACTTGCCCGAATCCCCTTCCTATGATAGAATTAGGTCTCTGGCCACAAAGGTAAATGATTTCTGATCTAGGCAGAGACTGACTTTCTGTGAGACAGTTAAGTTTCTGGAGCCCTCCCCAGTAGAACCCCTTCCAAGGCCCTGGGAGGCGTCCTTCAACCCTCGGTGTTGCTCCCACACCTCGCTCAGCCAGTGAGCGGGAACCGGTCTGTATGTGGGATCCGAACACTCGGGCGGGAGTGCCACCACGCTTCCCAAGCGGCGCACTATCCAGTGCGCCACTGGGCCGGCCCAAGGTGATTTTGTAAAATTGGCAAAAGATATTCATAATTAGCTAAGGCCATAGTCTCGCTCCACTCTGACTTCCCTTCTGTTCACTATCCAGTGCGCCACTGGGCCGGCCCAAGGTGATTTTGTAAAATTGGCAAAAGATATTCGTAATTAGCTAAGGCCATAGACTCGCTCCACTCTGACTTCCCTTCTGTCACCTTGGCAGGGAGACAGAGTGGTGGGGGGTATCCTGGGGCTCCAGCTAAGGACAAGTTGAGTTGGGGACATGTTTAGTTTGGTTTTAGTGGAATATATTTATGTGATTTGGAGACAATTGTGTGTATAGTTAAGTCACTGCCACAGTCCCAATTTCGGAATGGCTTCTGGGAATACCCCTACTGCCCAGTGTGACAACTCACCTGGTGTTGTGACACCAAGGCGGTGGCCATCAACTAGGTGGTGGCCGGTATCAAGTGCGATTCTTCTGAGTCACGTGCGGTGGTGCTGTAGGTGTGGGGTTATCGGGGGTAGCTGAGAATGACCTTTCGATCTTCAGCCCCGCCTCCTCGCCCCGTGCATCCAGCGGTAGTGTTCGCCTCTGGTTCCCTGTGTTATCATCCTTTCAGGCATTACCTGAAGTACCTGGAGGGCTTCTCGTCTCCTGGCTGGACTGTGACAGGGGCACAAAAGCTCTGCGTGTGGCATCGCTCACTCTCCTCTGCTGCTTTGTCCTTCTGATGTGCCCTGTGGAATACGACTCTCAGAAGCGCCAGGCCCAGAGGCTCCCTGCCCACTCCCAAGACTCAAAATAAATGCACAAAACTGTGCCCTGGACAAACAGACTGTAAGAGTAAGGAAAGGAAGATGGAGTGAGAAGCGGGCAGAGAGAAGAGAGGGGGAGATTAAGAACGGGGAGGTTAAGGCAGATGACGGTGACAGAAAAGAGACAGTTCTGACACCCTCCTCTGGCGGACACGCATGTGTGCATTCAGGTCACCACGAGCATGCTCACGGGCACCTTCACCCAAAGTTTGCTTCATGTCAGGCTCCGAAGTGGGGACATCACGTGCCTCACCTCTCACCTGGATCATTGCACTCGTTTCGTAACTGGTTTCCCCACCTCCGCCCTTGCCCTCCAGTCTCTTCTCGACTCTGCAGCCAGAGCGATCCCACTAGAATGTGAGTCAGGTCAGGCCACTCCTCTGCTCAAAACTCTCTGCTCTTGAGCCCTCTGACCTCATTTCCCTCCGCTCTGTCCCCACCCTCAGCTGGCTCGGTCAGACTCACTGTCCCTCAGGCACGCTGGGCTTGCTCCTGCCTCAGGGCCTCCACGCAGGCTGTTCCCTCTGCCTGGAAGGCTGTCCCTCTGATATCCCCCAGCCACGCATGTCCACAGAGTCACCTTCTCACTCAGCCTCTTCTTGGTCACTCCATCTAAGCGGGTGCTCCTCCCCAAAGCTCCCCGTCCCTTTCCCTTCTACCGTCATGTAGACTCTATTTACTTATGTTCGTTGTCTCTCCTCTCCCTCTAGGGTGTAAACTCCAGGGCAGGAATTTTGTTGGCTCCTTGCTGTGTCTCCCTCTTCAAGGATAGCACATAGCAGCAGGAGTATGAAATATTTGTTCAACAAATGTCCGCATGAGGTAGGTGCTATTATTAAGCACATTTTATAGATGATAAATTTGGGCTTACGGGTGTAAAGTAACTTGCCCAAAATCACATGGTTAAGCCCAAGAGTGAATGCCGGGCCCCACGACCTCTGGTTTGAAAGCCTGTGCTCATCCACACCTGCCTGGGACATGGTCTTCCTCTTGCTACAAGCTTTTGAGGTCAGTATAAGAAAATCATTTCTCACATCAGCCTGTCTTTACAGTTAACCAAACCACTAGACCCTCAGATGGCCTTCCTGGGTTGCGAGCTGAATATTTGTTGACAGAAAAGGATAAAGAGCAAAGTCACAGTGCATGCGCTCTGTGGGGAAGTGAAAGAACCATGTTATGTCCGTGTGGTTAGGAATAGGAATATGAACTCGTGGAGGCCACCCTCACCTGGTGTCTGGTGAGAGAGGGCTGCCCGCTCAGTGCAGGATCACCCACAGGTGGGCCAAGCACATGCGTGGGCACCAGCACAGCAGGGGCACCCAAATAATCGAGATAGCATTACATGGGTAATAGTGGGCTATCTGATATTTTCAAAAACATATAAAAAGTGTCATAAGACAAATCAGAACTTTGCTGAACTTCCTTATAGGCATTTGACTGATGGCATTATTTAATATTAAATTACGCGCGGAGCACCGTCAACTCTTCAGTGCTCAGAGTCTCTGAAGGTCTCAATCTGGCCCTGCTGATTGTGGCTGATGGGGCAGAGGCCTCACTTTATCCATGGTTCACCTTCAACAGTGGTGTGTGTTTGGGGAGAGTGTATGTGTGTGTGGTTTCATTATATAATGAGAGGTAAATGGGACAAGAACAGTTGCTGGGTAAATCCTCGAGGAACAATGTTGGTGTTCTGGGGAAAGTTAGTCTAATCATGTTATTTTCACGTTGGAGTTGGAGGTCTGAGAGCTCTGTTTCTCCTTCAACACCTTGTCTGATGTCACCTTTGTGAAGGCTTCTCTGTTTACCTCCTTGCCCTCACCTCCCCCAGCAATTATTTACAACCTTTTCTGTGCTACAGATATTATTATATTCATCACATTGCACCACAGTCATTTGTATTCACTTCTGGTTCCCTGTGAGCCAGCAATTATTTACAACCTTTTCTGTGCTACAGATATTATTATATTCATCACATTGCACCAGTCATTTGTATTCACTTCTGGTTCCCTGTGAGGCTTAGAGCTCCTGGAGGTGCATGGCTTATTCATTATTGTATCTTATTTTGTAAGACGTATCTTTACAAAGATACAGTGCCTGGGACATACTGGAAGGCTCCAAAATTGTGCCAAAGGCAATTAAAATCCAACTCTGGAGGCTAGGGGAGTTCCTAAGGAAAAGCTGCTCTTGGTGGATCTGCTCGTGAGCCATGCAAGTGGCTGGAACTGTCTCCAAGACAGGATGTATTAGAGCAATTGCTTCTGGAGGACCTGACACTTTTTCTTCTAGGCTGCTCAGTGACTCACAGCAGGAAAAGAAGGCATTGGTGCTAAACTGTCCCCTAACACCTCCCCCACCATGCCCCCTAAAACTGAAAATGATGAAAAAACTGGCTTGAGGTCCCTTGGGCCCATCACTTCTCTGTATTTCGGTTCCTTATTCTGCAAAAATCATGAGTAGAAATGGGAGACCTAAGTTTCCCTCTGGCTCTAAAATCTCTGAGTCTTTGCTCCTGCTTCTGGGCAATAATCAGCTCATGCAGAGCAGGTCAAGCCTGAATCCGAGGAACAAGACCAGCAGCACCCTCCCCATTCCGTCAAGCTGCGATTCTGCGACATGGCTTTCCTTTTGCTGGGAGTGTGCTGCTCCTGCAGCCCTCTGCCTTCTGCTGCCTGCCTCTGTGCTCTCCTGCTGTGCCCTTGATTCTGTGGCTCAAGTCTGCTCTCAATGGCTGTTTTAACCAGATTTTATCGCTATAAAAATGGTAAGTGATAAATTTAGGACACCACATATGCCATGATGCTATTTACGTATTTTATTTTAAACTACATATGTTGGCCTGTTGTCTGTTTGCTCTCGGATCTATTCCAGACTATCCTCTATCCTGGGCTTTGCGTCACTGAGAACCGCATTTTCCAGTCTCCCCAGTAGACCCAGTCAAAGCGAGCCAGCGATAGGAGAATAGGAGGAGGGGAGAAGCCAGGTTTTGTCTCCTTTTCTTTCTGCCTCAGATGGTGTCTGGCAGCAACTCGTGCATCTCTCCAGCCCCTGCCAGACAGTCCCTTCCTCTGTGGTTGCAGCTTTAGCCTGGAAGGGCTGCCACGGTTTCAGATTCTTCCAGGTGGCCCCACTCCGGCTGAACATTGCTTTCTCCCTCTGTCTCTCCAGCCCCACAGTTGATGGTGGCTTCCTGCTACTCTCAACTCTTCCATCACTTGCTTGCAATATCTAGCATAGCTTCTGAATTCTGCTTGCTTCCCTCTGCTTGCAAAATCTAGCATAGCTTCTGAATTCTGACTGCTCCTGCTACTCTCAACTCTTCCATCACTTGCTTGCAATATCTAGCATAGCTTCTGAATTCTGACTGAACTTGGACTAAAACACCCTGAATGTACATTTGCATCCTATGGATGTATGAAAACACACATATGTGAATATTTATCTGGATATATGTGTATAAAAACACACAGAAGAAGATCTGGAAGTTTACGCATGAAGCTGTTCCGAGTGGTTTTATGACAGAGACAGGGAATGGGACTGGGTTGGTGTGGAGTTGTAAGGGGAGACCATAGCTTTTTAAAAAATACCTTTAATGCAGCATAATTTACATATATGAGACTGTAACTTTCATGTGTGTATGTGTGTTGTTTGATTTTTTTTAATAATGAGCATGTATTCAGATATCGCTTATAAAATATTAAAAATATTAATAGTAGGAATGGGCAACACATCAAATGCTTTAGCCTAAGCCAGAGCTCTGCAGAGAAACTAACATTCCCTCATTCAACACATTTTACTATTTACTGCCAGGGACCATGTTAGGCCCTGAGGGCCCATCAGTGAACAATAAGGGCACGATCCTGCGCATATTATCTGCAGTAATTAAATACACAATTATGTCAATAGTTGTTAACTCTAAGTATCTTGAAGTAGACAGGGCAACGAAAGGCCTGGCCTAGTCAGGGAAGCCTTCCCCGAGGAAGAGACTTATCAGCTGAAGCCCAAAGGCTGAGCAAAAACAGCTGGAGAGAAATGGATAGTGGGGGACAGTCAGGCTGGGCTGCCACTGATTGCTTGTGTGGTTCCTGTTCTCAGGGAAGCTGCTCTAACAAGAGAGAGGTTGCTAGAAGCTGTTTCTCATCGGAACCCATGGGGGATGCCCGTTGACTGGACGTGTGCAGAGACTCCGTGGGAGTGGTCCAGTGCTGCAGCCATGCCTCCCACAGAGCCGGACCCATTGTCTGCAATTCTGGCAGCTCTCACTTGAGGAGAGGAAGCCAAGGCCCTGCGCCTTGTAGAAGTTGACAAGGCTGGTTTGGAGGTGTCTCAAAAGCTAAGGACTCCTTAGGATCAACAATGGTACCAAAGGTGCTGGTGCCCATCCACTCCCTCATCCTTTGATGCGGACACCTGACATTTTCTGTCTTAAGTAGAGAAATATGCAAATGTTCAAGACAAGTATTTGACCCATCTTTCATTCAAAATTACACTCCTAAGCTCTCCTGGAACTTGTGGTAAAAAGCTACCCATGGAGCAAGTTTTATTTTTCCCAAGCTTTGTATTTTTCTCTTTTTGCATAACCCAATTCAGTTTTTTTTCCAATTCATAGACATTTTGGCAGTGGCTCTGATCTCTTTATTTTATTGTAAGCCACCAATTTTCACATGAAATTAGGTTACTTATAAAGTAGCCCATTAATTGCAATTACAGTTTAATTACAGCATGTCCAGGTCTCGCCAGACTGTACAAAATCAGGTTACATTTCCTTCTGAAGTCCAAATTACAAAGGTAACAGCAGGCTCTTAGCTTGACCTCAGTGTCCTCTGGCTATTTCTGGGCGTCCCCAACAGAGTGTGTCATTCATGCTTACAAACCAGCTGCAGTAACCACACAAATCCACCTGGTCCTTTCTCTCCTGCTCTGGCTCCTCCAGGTCCGCTTCCTACAGGGCCACTTGGAATCCCTCAGTGCTGCCAATGCCCATTGTGAAAGCAGTGACGATCAAGACAAGGACACAGTCCCGGCCAGTACTGCCAAGCCTGCTGAGCCCACCAGCCCTTGGGTTGTCAGAGCAGAGTGGGGTTTTATGAGCAAGCAGGGTAAATGGCCTCCTAATCCCAGCTCTGAGCTACACTTTGTCACCTGGGATCTGAAGCTGTGATGTTTAGCACTGAGAATCATAAAGGTTTCTTGTGGGTGATTTCTCTACTTTCTGGCCTTACCTGTTTAACCATTAAGGTTTAAAAACAAGTCCAAAGAGCTAGGTGGGAAGAGAACCCATACCTTCCATCAAACCTCTTCCTCTTGGTTCTTAGCCATCCAGCAAGCACACTTGATTCTACTCCCCAAGTCACGACACACAACTTCCCAACCATATCAGTAAGAGCAAACAGATACCCTTCCGTCTGTGGGGGTGGTGGTGGTGCTGATGGGTGTCTATGCTAACAGTCTAAAACTAGGCTCATCTGGCCCAAACATATTTAATGTACTGCTGAATAGTTTTAATTCACTCTTAATAACTGAAATACCTAGTTTTAAATAGATCTGAAGAGAGATACCCCATATCACAATGTCTCCCCTAAAAAGACCGAATCTACATGCACATTTGTGTCACATGATTCACAAGAACTGCACAGATGAGAACCTGCTTGTTGTAGGAACCAAGCAAGAGCTCCTGCCCAGTTCCGATGCAAGGCTGGGGTGTGTAGCTGTGGTTTCAGAGCAAGGCCTGTGGTCTAGCCATGCTCTTGCCTGTGAGGCCTGGCGTTGCCTCAAACAGAGCTGCTACTGTTTCCTGGTGAGACTAGCGATGTGAGAATGGGTCAGGGTTGGATGTTGACCTCTCAAGACATTTACCACTTTTTCATTTAACACTCACTGTGTCCCCTCCTTTTAGGGATTTTGGAAAATAATTTTTTAAAAGTATAAAATTCTCTTTAGAAGTTTACAGTAAAAGAATGATATTTAGTGAGCACTTAGCCAGGCACTATTTAATTTACACTTAACATGGATTCTCTCACTTGGTCCTCAAAGGTAGAAGCTACCACTGGCTTCACTTTACTAATGAAGAAACTGAAACTTAGGTTGAGCGACCTGCTCCAGGACACAGCAGAGTCGGGATTCAGACCTGTAGCCAGATTCCAGAATCTTCGCTCTTATCTACCACAACTGTTCCCTGACCCCCTTCCATGAAAAATCCTAGGACTGTTGCCAATCAGTTAATCAGGTTCCCCTCAGTACACATGTTTAATCTGAACATAGCAAAGTCTGCAAATTGTTGTAAAATGGCTTCTTCATTGATAAGAAATGGCTTCATTCATTGGCAAGAATACTAAGGGTAATCTTACCAAGTAACAATGCTTCAGTTTTCTGAGAAGAAATTTGGGTTAAAAAGCTTTAAATCCTTAAAAAGTAATAGAGCCTTTTAAACAATGACTG
Organism: Galeopterus variegatus; assembly: GCF_000696425.1. Classification (NCBI taxonomy): domain Eukaryota; kingdom Metazoa; phylum Chordata; class Mammalia; order Dermoptera; family Cynocephalidae; genus Galeopterus; species Galeopterus variegatus. Next base: position 65,672 of record NW_007733429.1, on the reverse strand, counting down.
CCGTTTATATATATAACCACTTGGGTTGTAAGCCACTGAGTTTTGTAAGGAACCGCCAAGCTGTCCTCCAAAGTGGCTGTGCTGTTTTGCATCCCCCCAGCAGGGACTGAGAGTTCCTGCTGCTCCACATGCTCGCCAGCATTTGGTGGTGTCCGCGTTCTGGATTTGGGCCATTCTAATAGGTGTGTAGTGGTGTCTCACTGTTATTGTAATTTGCATTTTCCTGATGACATATGATGTGGAGCATCTTTCATATATTTATTTGCCATTTGTGTATCTTCTTTGATGAGGTGTCTGTCAAGGTCTTTAGCCCACGTTTCAAATGTGTTGTTTGTTTTTTTATTGTTGAGTTTTGAGAGTTTAAACAGAAACTTAGAAATAGAGGGAGTTTTTACTAGAGTAAGATGTACAAGTATTTTAAGAGCTAAATGGTAGTAACTATAAGTTATTCTTTCTAAATTTGATAATATAGAAGTCTGTTTCTAATAAAATAATAATGAGTTTAAACAGAAACTTAGAAATAGAGGGAGTTTTTACTAGAGTAAGATGTACAAGTATTTAAAGAGCTAAATGGTAGTAACTATAAGTTATTCTTTCTAAATTTTTGATAATATAGAAGTCTATTTCTTTTTTTTTTTTTGTCTTTTTTCATGACCAGCAACGGATCGCAACCCTCAGTGTTGCTCCCGCTCGTCGCTCAGCCAGTGAGCGGCCGGTCTGTATGTGGGATCCAAACCCTCGGCGGGAGCGCCTCTGCGCTTCCCAAGCAGCGCACTGTAGCAGTGTGCCACTGGGCCGGCCCTATAGAAGTCTATTTCTAATAAAATAATAATAATAGTGAGGGATTGTTGCCCTGTAGGGAAATTTTTTTATAAAAAAGCATGACAAAGCTCTGATAATTCTATGACAGGTTTAAAGTTCTGCTAGGGATTGGGATTATTAGATGTCAATGGGTTGTTAGATGTTAGGTCAAGACTCATGCTAGGTGATGAGAGACAGCACAGAATAGTGGATGCTGGAGTCTGGGTCCAAGTGTTGACATTTATTAGCTGTGTAACCTTGGGCAAATTACTCAACCTGTCTGGGCCTCAGTTCCCTAATCTGAAAAATGGGGAGGACAATATTGCTTACTGTTAGGGACTAAATGTCTGTGTCTCCCAAAATGCATGTATTGAGGCCCTGACCCCTAGTGTGGCTGTATTTGGACATGCGGTCTCGAAGGAAGTATTCGGGTTAAATGAAGTACTAGGCATGAGGCCCTGAGCCCATAGGATTAGTTTCCTTATAAGAAGAGACACCAGAGAGATCACTCACTCTGTCCAAGGAGCACAGAAAAAATGTCATGTGAACATTGTGAGAAGGTGGCTGTCTGCCACCCAGTGGGGGAACCCTACCAGACACCAACCCCACTGGCACCTTGATCTTAGACTTCCAGTCTTCAGAACTGTAAGAAATAAATGTGTGTTGTTTAAGCTGCCCAGTGTATGGTATTTTGTTATGGCAGCCCCAGCAGACTAAGACACTTCCCATATAGGGTTTTGGAGGATCAAATGAGTAGACATACATGTGAGAGCTTCGCAGGGCCTTGGCACATGGGGAGCTCTGGATAAGGGTTAGCTGGTGTCGCTGACCTCAGATCTGTGGATTTGGGGTTTGAGAATTGGTGAAGTTGTGCACAAGTGCATCACACGTAGTTGTACATAGACACACTGAGTTTTGAAAAACATATTTGAGAAACTAATTTTAAATTAATGAAGTGGGATGACATTTTCATTCTAAAGTCAACTCAGTTGGGCAAAAGTAAACATGCCATCCTAGGTTAGGGCCAACATCTCCTGCCTTCCTCCCTACCTCCACCTCTCCTCAAAAGTTTGGATTCATGTTAGTTTAAAAAAAGGCACCCTGCTGTCCGTGCCCCCCCACACCCAAAAACCTCAAACCAGCAATAAGTAAGTTGCAATGGGTCTCTGGGGAAGGAGAAGACAGAACAGGAAATGTCTGTAGAGATAAAGGAGCCTGTAAAATGCAGATGATGCTGTAATTTTAGGAATTCAAATACGAATGGCATCAAGTTGAACTCTAATTTTAAAACAGTAGAGGCTGGAATGCTTCAATTTAGTCTTTAAATGATTGTATTTTTCCTTTCAATGTATTCACTTAACACATATTTGGATCATTTAGTCCTCAGATAACTATTATAAAAGTCAACTTAGGATGGAAGAATCATTTTCTATACAGGATCAGAGAACCATAGAAAAAGAAACAACTACTTTCAATAAACATCAAAATATATATACTTTCAGTTCCAAGTATACTTTGGAGGAGGAAGAAGAGGTTGGGGAAGCAGGAGAGAAAGTAGGACGGACGTAAAGAAATGGAGAGGAAGGGAAAGGGAGAAAACAAATAGAAAAAAGAAGACAAAGGAAGAAAAGAGGGGAATAGAAACAAGGGAATGAAAAGAGGATTGTAAAAATTGAGTTCTGTATGTAGGTTTTGAGGAGCTTATTTGTCAAGGTCATTTGTAAAGTTCCTCTGGGGGAGAGGAAAAATTTTCTCCATCCTTTTGAAATGTGGATGAATCAGTGTTCTGCTCCCACTGCCCGGACCCCGGGAAGAACAATCTGGCCTGTGCAACAGACACCATGGCCCTCTGGGTTTGGAGATGTAGTTCTTAGTCTAATTTTAACAGTAACGTTTAGACTGGTGAATGACAGTCCCTCTTCCTGCCTTCCTCAGTTGCATTGATGGAGATGACTTACCCGGGCTGGGTGATTCCATCTTGCCTGCCACTTGCTGCCCCTGGCTCGGGGCTCCGCCAGCTACTGTCTCCACAGGGCTTAGGTCCTGATAGAGGCCACCTGTGAGACCATGGCATTCAGGATCACATATGTGGGGCATGTGGCAGACACAGAGAATGACGGAGAGAGATATCTTCAGCTCTCCTCCTTTTTTCTTGAGGCAGGACTATATTCTTCTGGGTTTTTATAGTTTGGGAATAGAGAAGGAAAATTTTAATTAGTTCAACTAGTATTTATTGAGCATGTACTACGTGACAGGCACTGGGGATACAGATAGACATTGGGGAAGGTGCCAGAGTTCCTGCCTCCTTGAGTCTTCAGTCAGAGGCAGCAAAGGTCCCGCATTTGCACCATATTTTGTTCCTCCTAAACCTCACCAAATATGGTCACATCTTTCAATACACAGACTGACTCCTGTCCTCTATGGGTTAAAAGAAACAAAACCAACTTTGACGACCAGGAAATAAATAATCTGAAAGGCAGCTATGGCATTTCCTCATTTTAAAAGTTTCTTATTTAAAAAATAACCCTTAAACATTATTTCACTTTAACTCAACCCTCACACAAGCAAAACAAAACAAAACAAAGCAAAACAAACAAACAAAAAAACCCCAAACAAAACAAAAAACGTGCTCACCTTTAAACCCTTGTGGCCTCCTGGTAGGAAGTCCATTCTCTGGGTTTTGGTCACGGCAGCCTCTCTCCCTTGTTCCTAACCTGGCTACAAGTTCCCCCAGCCTGCGTGGCACAGTGCGGAATCAGGAACAGGCTGTGATAGTGTGTTGCTTCCAGTTGTTCTGGTTATTCTGGTGGCCCTGGAGTGTACCACATCTTCATTGCCTTCTGGGCTGGCCTGCAGCTTTACTTTGGCCCTTAGGAAGGGGTTATCTACCCATTGGCTGGTCCCTGTTCTTACTCACCAGCAGAGTGCTCATTTTTTTCAGGTGTAACCATCTCCCACCCCCAGGGACTCCATCTAAGTTCAATGGCAATTCCATCCCCTGGCCAGTGATTTATTTAGGGAGGAACTCATGACTTGATCCACAATAAAATAAGGGGGCAAAGAGAGTGGCATAAAGACCTGCAAGTGTTCACTCGCTCTTACAGAGGCTTATAAAGAGAGATACCTTTGGCCTCTGCATATGGAACACGGCATGATAGCAGTCATCTTGTAACCATAACCAAGTCAGGTTGAGGACAAAACTGACATGCTAAGGAGAGCAGGGTAGAAAGCTGGGGAGAATTCGGGTCTTTGATTGTGAAACAAGCTGCTGCATCAACTGACTTCTCATTATGTGACATACCGTACTTTCCTTACTGCTTACATCAGTTGAGTCAGCACCTACCATTACCTGTACCTGAAGGCCTCTTGATACCTGCCTACAGCTCTTAATATGGAAGCCAAAGAATTTCAGTGGGTGGTCACGGGCAGGCTTTTATTTGGCTACTCTGTAATTTCGAGAGGAGGAAAATGACAGGACAAGAAATTCATGGTGTGGGTTTATTTATTTATTTTTAATTAAGCATTTTTTTTGTGTGTGAGATAATTGTAGATTCACATGCAGTTGTGAGAACTAAGACAGAGAGATCCCAAGTACTCTTAATCCAGTTTCCCCCAGTGGTAGCATCTTGCAAAGCTATAGTACAGTATCAACCAGGAAGTTGACATTGCTACAATCCACCGATCTTATTTAGATTTCATTAGTTTTACATGTACTCATTTGCGTAAGTGCATATTTAATTCTGTGCAATTTTATCACATGTGTAGGTTTGTGTATTCACCACCACAGTCAAGATACAGAACAAGTGGAACTAATTGTTAAAGAAACTTTGAAGCTCTTTTACCTCTGTATTTCTTGCAGTGCTTTTAAAATTGTGCTCCTTGGAACCAACCCTTAGAGTTCCACCCCTCCACCTCACTGCACTTGGAGCACGTTTACATGTATATATTTTATATTTTGAGTTTCATAATAAGCCTTCATCTGGAGAATATGTTCCTAGCTTAGAAACAAAAAAGAATGGATCTGATAATCTATAGTAAATACAGCTTTGATATTCAAATTATGTTACTTGGACAGAGCTTTATACTTTACCAAGTCACTTTCCAGTCCCCTCTCTCTAAGTCTTAAAACAGCTCCGATTAAGTGAATAAATGAATGAACAAATGAAACAACATCGATACAATCAGTAGTTGAGGGGGCTTTAAGGTAGGCACTGCCTTGGAGGGAACTGTTGGGGAAGGAGCCCTGCAGTTCCATGGCACGAATTCTGCACTCCTCAGCTGGGCAGGGCTGCAGACTCCTTGAAGTGTTTCCTACCCTCCCTCTGGCCAGTCCCCAGCAGAACTGATAATTAAACCAATAGGATTGGTTCTGGAACAGATGATTTCAGCATCAGACTGAGTAGTTTTACAGAAGCTAAGAAGTGTTGTATAAAATGAACCCTTTTGTGCTCATCACCTGTCACTCAACGTGGTTTGTGATTGTGTCATAAATTCCATGAAATCTCATGGGCTTTACTGGCAGAAATTTATAAAGCAAGAATCAATAGGAGAAGAGGAGATGGGCTGAGGTTCTCTGCTGGCCACACTGTGGTGGGCACTCCAGGGGAAGAACCTTGCCCCTTTTTGCTCTCCTTCTTATAGGGCGAGAGTGAGAACAACCTAGTGGTGGGGGGCTGATCAGACTTCTGGAGTACCTCAGTCTGGGGTTAGATACCAGCTCTTTCCAGGAGTTGCCTGGGAAAACCAGCCATCCAGCACCTGAAGACCCCGGGGGTCTATGGAGAGGAGAAACTGGTCCCATGAGTGGTTTGAGTGCAACGCCTCCTGTGGGGAGAAGGCCGGGGGGCTGGGGTCTCAGCTGGACTGTTGCCCGGGCAATGCAGATGAGCCACCTAGGTGAGTTGTTGACCATCCTGATTGTGGCACCACAACGAGTCTTTATTTTTATATCCTCAGCACTCAGCACAGAGCCTGGCATATGATCGGTACACGAGCAATGTCTGATAATTTAATGAATAAATGCACTTTCGTGCCCACTGAAAACAAGTTCTTGCTGATAGAACAAGAGGAAAGCTAATAATAAATTGTTGCCTACATTTCCTGAACCTCTGGAAGTCTGCATGCATTTTCTGCCTCTCCTTTGGTAAAACCTCTCTCTGAAGAATCCACAACTCTATGAAGGGGCTCTCTGGCTCAAACAAGATCTACTCGTATTGAATTTCTACCGTTTCCTTGCAGCTCTGGCACGTAAAGCCAGTGTCTGGGATCTGTTATACCAGCACTGAGACTCTCAGTAAAAGAAGCCTCACAGGCAGCAGCAACACTGGAATTTCCCACAGCTGCTCCTCCAACACCTTTCTAAACCTTCAGTACTTTGAATTAGACACAGAGTACAATGGGAAGTTAGCTACTGTTCATAAACTTTTTTTTTTTTTTTCCTTTTTTTGTCTTTTTTCGTGACCAGCAACGGATCGCAACCCTCAGTGTCGCGCCCACACCTTGCTCAGCCAGTGAATGACGGGTCTTTATGTGGGATCCGAACCCTCGGTGGGAGCGCCGCCGCACCACCAAGCGGCGCACTGTAGCAGTGCGCCACCAGGCCGGCCCTGTTTGTAAACTTTTTATGAAAACAATTTGAAAAATGACATCCCTTAAACAATTTTCTTTAGAGCAATATTTCTAAGAAAACTCCTTTTGAGATGGTTTCCCTTACAGAATCCCTGTTTTAAAAGATTCTGTTTAGGGCCGACCCCGTGGCTCACGCGGGAGAGTGCAGCGCTGGGAGCACCAAGGCTGCGGGTTCGGATCCTATATGGGGACGGCCTAAGTTGTCACGTTAGGATGGGGGAGAAATTCTCAAGCAAGAGCACAACAAAGCAATAGCAGCACTTATTATTTTCTAAAAGAAAAAGGAGTATTTTTAATATCATTCTCATTGTCATACATTGCCATAGCACTTCTTCCGGGAAAGATGAGGGTAAAGAGGAGATTGGAAATCGGGCTTTGGCTGGAGTAAGAATAGAGAGAATCTGGTACTTCTTAATTTCCCACTTAGGTTCTCAGTGTTCCAGGAAGCAGTTTGCTCAAGTCTCTTTTCTCCATTTAGCTCTGCTGAATGCCCGGCGTCAGTGCCTGGGCACCGTTGCCAAGGATCCCGCTGGTGCATTCAGCTTCTGTTCAGGGAAGCAGCCCTCCGCACCGCCTCGCACTTGGAAGTCTGTCTTACAGCATAGAACAGGTGGAAGGACACTCTGCCTTTAGAGTTCTCCTGGCATGTCTTGCTACTTCTGTTGCCCAATGCCAAGAATGACAAAAATCTTTTGTGTATGTTTGGGGGTGGGAAAGATCAGATATTACTGTGAACAGCAGTTAACTTCTGTTCAGACAAGATTCCCAGGGCAGCTGTTATAACTCAGGCAGCAATAACTAACACTTGGCTCTGTTGCTAGGACGGATTGATAGAAAGTGGACAAAATCATTAAAAAATTATGCCCCTAATATTTGTTAGCATCATAACAAGGAAGTACAATCAACATGTTAATCAACTAGGGCTGTGTTTATACGTCCATTTCCATTCTAAACGTCTGCTTTCAGTGAAGTCATTAGTATCTGCTTAGAAAAATTTGCACTGACACAAGCTTTACAATCTCTAGCTACAGTTGAGACAGGATTACCTTTTTATGAGTCGACACAATCTTATGCAAACTAACAAATTCATCAACTGTGCAATGGAATTGTAAATTCTAATTTGTGAACTTGCTAATTGCTTGTTCCTAGCCAAAGACATTAACCTATGCTTAATTTTTAGTCTTGACACGTACGTGTTACACACAATCTTTTTTATTTTTTGAAAAAGAAAAAGATTATATTAGTATTCAAGTGGTAGCTATTTACACTAAATTGTTTGTATTTCAATGGAAGATAAAAACATGACTAATTAAAATAAATTATTGCTGTAAAATGAATTTTCAACATGCAGTTATCTGAATCTCAACACTTTTAGTTAAATCTCCTCCAGATTTCCTAGCTCTTATTAATGTGCGTCAGTTTTTAAAAAATAGTTCCATGGTTTGGCCTTCATCCTTTCCTTTTTGTTGAACATAACCATACAAAAACCAAGGGACACAATTGCCGCCATTCCAGAATGAGTTTAGCATGGGCATTATTGATATAGTTAATGATCCTGTATCATCAGCAAAGCACAGAATTAAAATTCACATTGATTTAAGTTGACTTAATGTTTTAATTTGCTTATTTGATTGCTGCTGGAAAGTTGGACACACCATAGCAGCCATCTGAC
>NW_007733429.1:34398-57106 GCF_000696425.1 Galeopterus variegatus | reverse complement strand
TTGTATTTCAATGGAAGATAAAAACATGACTAATTAAAATAAATTATTGCTGTAAAATGAATTTTCAACATGCAGTTATCTGAATCTCAACACTTTTAGTTAAATCTCCTCCAGATTTCCTAGCTCTTATTAATGTGCGTCAGTTTTTAAAAAATAGTTCCATGGTTTGGCCTTCATCCTTTCCTTTTTGTTGAACATAACCATACAAAAACCAAGGGACACAATTGCCGCCATTCCAGAATGAGTTTAGCATGGGCATTATTGATATAGTTAATGATCCTGTATCATCAGCAAAGCACAGAATTAAAATTCACATTGATTTAAGTTGACTTAATGTTTTAATTTGCTTATTTGATTGCTGCTGGAAAGTTGGACACACCATAGCAGCCATCTGACCTGCCCTGTCTCTGTTTCTTCTGACCACTGCCTTGGCTGACCTACTGTGTCTCTTCTGCTTTCTCTCTCGTAATTGCCTCCACCTTCCCGAGTCAAAGCCTAGTGTGGCCTCTCTGTTGTACTGGCCAATCTGGTCTGCGCTACCCAGGAGCTGCCACTTACCCATGCCAGTCTTTTCTGTCATTCCTGGTGCCCAGACAAGCCCAGCTCTACTGTCTACTTCCTAACTGATGCTGCAACAGTGCCTGTGGTGTCCTCTGCCATCACATTTGCCTTCTGTTAAGGCCCCAAATCTCCACCACACTTGCTTTCTGTCTCTCTTGGCAGCTCTCAGCTCAGCTCCTGGCACTTCCATCACCCACATATTGACAAAGCCAAACCACAAGGTAAACTCTTGGCCCTACCACACTGATTTTGGTCCTTTCTCTTTGGACATGGCACTGATACTTGATCTTCCTGGGATTCCCATCTTGGCTTTCTCCTCTGGACTCTTTCTTGGAAAATTCTTCCCCGCTTGCTGCCTCAGGGTGGGGAGCACCCTCCTCATTCCTGCTCTTGGAATTCACAAAATGCTGATGCCTCCTGCCTTGTGTGGTCTTCTCGTGACTACCTCTGAGCCGGGCCAGCTTGGCAGGTTTCCAGCCTGGCTCCAGTCCACTCGGATGCTCTTGTTACCATCTGCTTATCTGCCGTCCACAACTGCAGCAGTTTTGGGGCAGGGTGACAGTGTTGCCTCTCCTCATGCTGCCCGGGGTTTATATACACCTACAGATCAGAGTAGATGCAATAAAATGCAAGTGGGGAGATTGAAACTTACTGTGAGAGAAGAGTTATGGGAAAGGAGGTGGGACGAGAGAATCTCCACGGAGCTATCAGCAGGAGTAAGTAAGAATGAATAGCAGTGAAATAAAAGACTTTGGGGGAGGGAATATGTAAGAACGAGATTGTGAGTATTAAGAGACTGTTCTTGACCGTGAAATCCTACCTACTCAGAACCTTGACATTTGACTAGTTAATGAACATACCCTTAATGAGCTTAGTATAATAACCTGTTCTATTTAATGAATAAATGTCCTAGAAGGATTAATGAGAATAAAATTGAGAATGGAAGTTCTCTAATTCCTTAAATATGATTTGTAAGTTTCATGGGGGTAAGGCTGATACCTAGAGCAACAAAGGGAACCTAAAACATTAATGTGAATTTTTATTATAATTTTACCATATTCCCAAGAGATGATATAATTGGTATCTATGAGCACAAAAATCTTGAGAAATAATGAGGTCACATGATGAAGATGGTTTTCCCCAAGAGTAGATTGTTTCTTTCTGAAATAAGTCCATATAGGGCAGCTCTCTCTAGCACTGAATTAGGATTGTTCCTCCAAGAAGAAAAGGGGGGAAAAGGTTGTTCAGAGGCAAATCACCATAATAATCCATTATTCATATACATTTCTGTTTTTAAAAGCACAGTATTGGTGGAAAAGATATTAGATGCTTGGGCAATCCCCAAGATTTATTTTCACAACTTCAGCATCTGTATTGTTGTATCCTTGATCGCACTTTTAAATTTACTTTAAGGTAAATGATGGTTTAAAAAGGACTTTCTGTTGTCTCATTTGAACTTGTGGACAGGTGTTGGTAAAGTGGGAGGATGAGGGTGTGGGGAGTGGTGGCATCTCTTCCAGTGTTATAGGGAAGATTACATTTTTAATTACAAACAACTATTAGGAATTCAAAAATCCTTAAAAATTACTGGGTTTTTTTTGCAAAGGATTGAGGAGGATTCTACAGATTGCAGCTTTAGTAAAAGAGCCCTATCCTTATAATTGAAGACCCAGGAATAGCAAGAGAATTTGCCAAATAATCTGCAGGTGATTTTAACACAATGCGCCTATATCTGCAGCCCTTACCATTCACCTACATGGAGAGTTCCTACAATATGCTCCTGAATCTGATTGACGGGGTAGATGATGGAAGTGGGTCCTCGTTCCCCACAAGAGCAATGTCATAATCAGGACAGGGACCTATCACCAAGGACTCAGAAGTAAATATATCATAGATGTGAACAAACGTGCAATGAAGACAAAATTATAACTATATGCCTATGTAATAATTTAAATAGCTAAATATACTCTATGTCCTAAAAATGGGTATTCATACACAATGTACTTTTCTTATCAAAGTATTGTAATAAAAATTTACTTTACATCGAAAATGAAATTCTACTAAAGCATATGATCTAAAATAAATTTTTAGCCTTTATAATTTTTACTGAATTATTTCACAGATCATTGAAAATTACCGCCAAGGGCCTCTCCTCCAACTAAGTTGAGAGAACTGAGAGCCCAGAGAAGTTAAATGAATTGCCAAAGGTGGCAGAGTCAGGACTAGACTACAGGGTCACTAAATCCTAGTACAAGACCTCTCCCCCTTATCTCACAGCCTAACGGCTTAGTAATGCATTTACTAGTCTTTATCACATATAGGAGAACCTTTGGGGAATTATTTGAATAGCTTAAATCATTCTTTAAAAACTATACAAAAAAGTCTGAAAATATGCCTTTTTTCTTGATCAGTTTCTTCATGGTAAACAGGTGAGATTAAAATCATGGCTGTGCTTCAAAAAATGGTCTGCAATCCTTCATTCTGTCCACTAGATGGTGAATTTTTGTGTGGCTGAACTGTCCAGTGAATAAGCAAAGTAGGGAAAACAGCTTCAGGTTTACATTAGAACAAATAGAGATCAATGGTAAATGTAGCAAAATGGATAAATCTTAAAAAAAAAAATAAGTCAAAAGAGTAAATTGCAGGAGGCTCTATATCGTATGGTGCTATTTTTATAAAAGGTTAAAATACCCATGTACATATATTTTGTTTAGGAATACACACCTATGTTGACAAACTGTAAAAACATGCTGGGATGATAAGCATCCAGTTCATGGTGGTGGTACATTTGGGGAAGAGTGACGGAGAGTGGGGTTGGGAGAGATGGCACAAGGGATTTCATCTGTACCTGAAATACTTTAAAGGTTTTAAAAATATTCTAAGTAAAGAGAGCAGACAAATATGGAAAATATTAAGATTTGACTTGGCTGGATAATGGGTACCTGGAAGTTCATTATATTATCCTATATGCTTTTCTGCATTCTGGAGACACTAGAATCAAGCTATAATAGGAGGAGACTGCATATTTGCAAAAATACATTACACATTTAGGAACATTGAAATAAATGTTTGATCTAAATTTTTATCAACACAAGTGTATTTATAGGTGAGGAACATTACAATATAGGTTTAGCCCCACTCAAGACTTATGTAACTCTAATACGAGCTGATGTCCTATGGGGTCTAGCCACTGTACAGAATCTCATTCAAGAAAACGTAAGTCTGATCCCAGAAGCCACTGGAGATAATGAAGCCTCTCAGGTGGATGTGGCTATGCCATTTGGCTCTTACACTCTGGAAATATCCTCGTTTTTGACAGGAGAGATCGAATTGTTGACATATGGGATGGTCTTGATCTTCCCTAAGGCTATGGGACATGACTGGGGCTTCAAGGCTTTGGTGTGGCTTGACCTTCTCTTGACTGGATGATAGTTGAGATTCACCCTCTCGCCCTGACCAGCCAATCAGATTCCTTAATCCTCTCCCTTTCTGCAGAGAACTCTGTGAATTATATGACGTGAAATGATTCCCACACCTGGGAACCATGATCCAATGTTACTTCTTTTCTCCTCCTCTATTTGAATATTTAATACAATGTATTCTCTAACTCAGGTCTGTAATCTTTTCCTGATAAGGGAAACTTGATATTTAAACTCTGCTTTCTCACTTGTAGTTAGTTCTGTCATCTACAGCAAGTTCTGGATTTTGTTACATATTTATACTTTGTGAATCAAGAATATATTCTCTCTAGTTTCACTGCCAAATTGAAATTTTTTTCATCTGATTCCATCATTCATTAGTTTTCCTAAACAGGTAAGTCCATTTTATAGCTAATTCATTAAATTACAGTGAATGCTAGTTCAAGTATTCAATTACATTCATGTTTAGGGGCACCTCAAACTCTGATCCTTTTATGTTACATTTCTAGAATTCCTTTCCTCTGATGGAATGATTCAGGGCTAAAGTAGAACTTTTTAAAAAAATGACTTTCATTCAAAAATTATCTACTCTACCTAGTAAATGAAAAGGGGCAGTAAAGAAAAGATAAACATGGGGAGGGAGGATTACAAAAGAAACCAAGAATACAGAAGGAAGTGATAGGTTTAAAGTAGAAAATTAAACTAAGAGAAGGCAGGATGAGAAAAAATGTATCCTACATGCACAAATTGTCTTTTTTTTTTTTTTTTTTTTTAAAGATGACCGGTAAGGGGATCTTAACCCTTGACTTGGTGTTGTCACCACCACACTCACCCAGTGAGCCAACCGGCCATCCCTATATGGGATCCGAACCCGCGGCCCTGGTGTTATCAGCACCGCACTCTCCCGAGTGAGCCACGGGCCGGCCCAAGTCTTTATTATTAACCTATTGTCTGTCAGACACTCTTCTGGGTTCTAGGAGTATAAATATGAATAATACCTACAGTAAGATTAACATTTCAACAAAAATAAGTAGAAGTAAACACATCCTGAGGATACTCGGATATCCAGTAAGCCATTAGAGAAGACTTAGTTACACATACCATATCTTATTCCTATGGAAGGGAGATGTGGTCATTAAGCTCAGGAAGAAGGGTTTTTTGTTATTGTTTTTGGCAGCTGGCTGGTATCAGGATCCAAACCCTTGACCTTGGTGTTATAACACCATATTCTAACCAACTGAGCTAACTGGCCAGCCCTAAAGAAAAGTGTATTTAAGAATACTTTTTAAAAAGCAAAAATAACTCTGATACCAGTTATAACTTCAATTTTCATCAGCATTATAAGGATTAGATAACATCCATCTAAGTCAAATACAAAATAGGTAAGAAAGCTGCCAAAGAGAAAGTAAATTTCATTTCCCTTCAAATTTGCTTTGTGTTTTCCTTGGTTATTCATCAAATCACAGTATATTTTACTGTAGTACCATTCCTTGTCAATTATGACCACAGATGATCTACTTTTAGTTTAAAATAAAAAATAAAAGGCAACGAATAAATTAAATATATGCAAAGTCTTGGATTCTGAAGACAAGAACAGAAAATGAGCAAAATCCACGGGACTTGTTAACAGAAGCACATAAATACATTTTTTACCTAATTCTTCAATCGGGCACTTATAATAGGGATGGATAAAAACAAAGACAATTATTCTCTTCTTTAACCAAGACAATCAAGAGATAAATGTTCTTTGGTTTATGCTGGTTACATAAGATAATTTAAGCTTCACTTAGGCATTTAATAATTTAAGAGATCAGCATTTTCTGTCCATTGAAATAATTGAGGAATCAAAGCATTTCCTATACACATCTAGTAGAAAAAGTTTCTTTCTATTAAAAATGCTTTAAAAAGATCCCTAATATGTTTACATATCCAAATAATTTGTTACTAATACTTCACAAGGAATATCATTTTATTATTGTAATCACAAAATCATAATTTCTGTACAGGAATGTATAAGCGAACATTAATGAATGCATTGATAATTAACTTCATAAAGAGGGTAAATGTACTACAGAACATATTGTAAAGAAAAAAAATATTGTAAAATTCTCTGGCCTTGCAGTGCACTTTTTAGTGCAAGTATTTAAGACACAATAGTGTTCAATTCAGCAAAGTATTGCAGAATGTCATGCCACAGTCCACTTAATTCAAAGAGAGTCAGGACATGCAGCTTGTAATAAAATGTCAGAGTATATATATATAAAAAACCACATGTAATTCATAAAATATATAGTGTTTTATTTAGATGGTTTTAAATGATTTAACTGTAGAATTCAGCATAACTGGAACAAACATCCAAGGTCTTCTCAACAGGAATAATCTTATTGCTAGGCAATGGCTTTGGCTTCAGGTAGGAATGCTTCCCAGTATTTTATCAGCTGTGGATGGTTATAAAAATAAAAGATATCTTCATTACCTTTTTGTCATTTGTATGCATATAGCCTGTATGGCATTAAAAAAAAAAAAAAAAACAACTGTACAAATAGCTAACCATGATTAACATTTACTGATGTCTTGTTCTTAAAGATACTTTAACTTCCTTATCTGAAATCTGCCAATATAAATCATATATACGTTATTTAAAACAATTACTCCTGGCTAATTTCAGTTTTTGATGTAAACAATACAATTTTCAAAAATCTAAAACTTACGATTTTTTTGGTTTATGCAAAATCGTATATCGAAACACACGTTACCATATAGCAAAGTTTACCTTAAATAATACAATTATGATGACCATAAAAGTGATAACATCTCCTAATTCAGAGGATATTCACATTTTATGTTACTGCTAGCCAAGAAGAATGGGATAGAAGGAGGAAGAAAAAAAGATATTGAGCAAGAATGGAAAAAAAAGGACTAGAGAGAAGTAACTGCCAGTCTTCTCTGGGTAGCCCAGAGAACAGATTGAATTATAAACTAAAATTATATTTAAAACAATTCCTTGGGCTGGCCAGTTAGTTTAGTTGGTTAACATCAACATCGAGGGTTCAGAGCCCCGTACCAGCCAGCTGCCAAAATAAATAAATAAAAATAAAATAATTTCTTTAAAAACAAGTTTGTATGTAGTCATTAATGTGGTAAAAATAAATTAATACGTAACTTATTTTCATATTTTAAAAATCTGAGTTTTATGAACTGTTTAAATAAAAACTAGATACAATTTAAAGACATCACTGAATTCAAAAATATAATCTATTAAATTTTACATAGAGAAGTTTTTAGAGCCACATATTTTAAGACTGGAAGAAATCCTTCTATTCAAG
Source organism: Galeopterus variegatus (assembly GCF_000696425.1). Lineage (NCBI taxonomy): Eukaryota > Metazoa > Chordata > Mammalia > Dermoptera > Cynocephalidae > Galeopterus > Galeopterus variegatus. The sequence continues at coordinate 49,800 of NW_007733429.1, read as the reverse complement.
ACATTAAATTACTTGATCTGTTGCTCAAATTAACATTAAAATATACAAAAAATACAAAAAATAAAAAATACATTAAAATATACAGAAATAAAACTCTATTACCTTATCCTGTTTCAAACTTTTATTTAATGTATCATTAAAACCCACAGTCTTCTGTAGTTAAGAAGATAAATGCCACTTGCAGCATTCAACCACCATCAACTCCAAACAAAACAAAACTCAAACAGTAGAAATAATAAGAAAAAAACTTAAAAAGCCTAATATTGGCCAACTCCAAACAAAACAAAACAAAACTCAAACAGTAGAAATAATAAGAAAAAAACTTAAAAAGCCTAATATTGGGAAAAGTATATCTCTTTTGCCTGGTGTTTAGGAGAAGCAAAAAGGGCCTGAACAGTTTCCAATTACTTTAACTATCATTTTTTCCTTTGTTGCCACTGGCTTTCTCTATTCCATTTCGTATTCTTCCTTGAGTTTAAAAAGCCTATTTCATTAATCACCTTCTTTAAAATGAAAAGGCATACCAAAAATAAACTCCAGAATTTTGTTAAGTTTTATTAAAAAAAAAAATTTGCTTACCTGTTGTTGTGTTTGTACTAATGATTCTAAGTACTTGATGATAACAGTTTTAAAATCCTTCACTCGTTCTTTCTATTAAATAAAGTGCAATATATGAAAAAAAGTCCATTAGTATAAAACTAAATTCAATTTTACCACAAAAATACAGCAAAACGTGACCTTGTTAAGAAAAGTGCAAAACTATTATACATGCCTCAAATCTTCCCACTTCTTTTCGAATTGTTTTAGAGATCTGTTCAAAATCTCTTTCTCCTTGTTGTACTTTTGCCTCCCACTAATAAAAACAAAACAAAAAAAGGAATAAATATTTTATTCTTGTCTGAAAAAGAAATTATATTACCAGCTGTCATGGCCACTCATTTAATTTAAACCTAATGCCTGAAAACCCTGAGAAAGCATAATATTGGTGAAGCTCAATTTAGTAACATCCAAATTTGTATCTAACTTTCTAGTGGTTGAAATGCATGTCAGCTTAATTTCCATTAATATTTCACTACCAGATTTACTCAAGATTATTAGAATATTCCAATATTTAATAAACTACAATGTCTACAGTTTAATTAAACATAACTAAGAAAAATTTTAGGTACAAAATTCATTACAAATAAATTAGCAGTGTCACAGTGAAATGTTCTCATTGTAAAAATATCATTAATTATTTCAGAATATATCAACAATATTGTTAATTTCAAGAACACATGTTCATCACAATTTATATGCTCATGGAAATACTTTAAATTAGAAAAATTATGTGGCAAACATTTAAAAACATTTTTGTATGTAATGGTAATATGACCAGATTTTTAAAAAAGTAGAATTATGGTCTACTGAAGATTCATCAGTAAACATTAAATTCAGTACAGAAACAACAAAATGTTGTGGTTTGTGATAAATGGAACAGCTAAAATAAAATAACTGAAAACTTAAGTAATAAAATGATATTTTTCTCACTATGTAACCAAAACACTGGTACATACTCTTCAAAGAGCAGGTACATTTATTTTTAGTAATATAAAGGTTGTCCTACCTCTTCAATTTCCTTATTGAAGCATGGCAAAAAAAGTGTATAAATTATAATAAACTTATACAAATTTTCTAAAGTACCATATATAATACATATATATGGGGGATAATATTGCCTGGACAGCTAAAAGTGGGATAAGTCTACCTCTAAAAGCATTTTTAGACACAAAATAAGTAATTATATGAAATCAAATTAACCATCTAAAAAGAAAGGTGTAATTATTAATGTACAGGTTACTTTTAGATCTTATCCTTGTATGTTTCTTTTTCCATTCGATAATCATGTGGAGGTAACGAAAGGGCTCTGGAGATTTCAATAATGATCAAAATGTTATAGTAATTCTAATACAGTTCATAGAAATATAAAAAAATAGCTAAGTGTTGAATGTTCAGAAAAAAATTTATGAAAAATTATGCACATATGAATGACTCATGAAAGATCTGAGTAAAGAGATAAAGCACTTAGAATCAGTAATCACCTCTCTTATTTCATTTTTAGCTTGCTGTATTTTATCTGGTTTGTTAGCAACCATCATTTTTGCCTCAGTTTCACGTTTTTTGAGCAAAGTAATTTGAGCATCTTCCCATTTCTGCCAGCATTTCATTCGATGGTCAAACACACCCTATAAGTGAATGACATAATGCAATTAAGTAACACTGTAAAATAATTTCATAACACTAAAAGTGCTGTAATATTGAAAGCAATAAAACCAAGTATTTAAATGCTATTCTAATACATTAAGATGTACAAAAGAAGCATGCTGATATCAAAAACAATAAATTTCCATATTTGTTTGCTTAAAACAAAACAAAAAAATCCCTGTTGCTGGATGAAAAATGAGAGCTCAGAACCAAAAAACTATACTCAAAATCAGTTTCACTAGCCTTTAGGGTTTTAAATGTGGAATATAATAAGATTTCTAACAGAATTTTATGCTTTAAAGAAGGATGTCTATTCAATAGGAAAATGTGTCATACCTACATTGGAAGTTTTCCTGTTAAATAATATCAAAAGCAGATTTACGTATTGGAAAACGTCAAAATTTGAAAAATGAAATGGAAAAAACTCATAAGATGAAAGGAAGTTAAGTAAAAATGGTGGAAGAGATTCCAATAGCAAATAAAAAAATGGCAAAGCAATTAAAAAATAATGGTCTAACAAAATAAAAAATAAAAAGACAGTCCTACATAAAATGAAAAGGGCGGAAGTTTATTTAGTATGTAGAACTAAAGAAAGAAACATACAATAAGACCCTAACAGAACAAGTCAAACAAATCCACACCTCTCAAGGGGTCTAGCAGAGCAAGAACAAGTGAAAGGAGAAAAGAAATAAAAATGTAAACTTCTGAGGGTAATTAGAAGTCTCATGAAAAAAACTGATGGATAGGATGAGAGAATCCACTAAGAATCCTTTTTGTAGTTTGATGCTGAGGATATATTAGTATTATTTTAGTATTTACTAATTGAACAAATGAAGCAAGCATTAATAAATTTTATGAACCAGAAAATATTAAACTAGTTATTTTAATTTATTCCAAATAAAAAATTTTGAATCAAGAAGCAGTAAATAAATACATGTTCCTATAGAAACCTGATGAAGAGAAAAACAGATAGTATATTAAAAAAAAAAAAATCAAATTTAGGTTCTAATATTAGCTTTGTCACTTGTTTGACCTTGGGTAAATTCATTTAATTTCTCCAAGCCATAGTTCTCTCAAATATAAATGGGTGGAAATGATGCCTACTTTTGTGGATCAGATATATGACAAGATATTAATCCACTCTAGTAGAACCAACCTTTCCAGTAAAGGGGTAGGTTTGTCTACACTGATCATCCACTTAGGACCTCCATCCCCCTTGCCAATTTATGATATACATTTGTATGCAAGCCAGTCTAGGTTAGACAAGGCTGCAGGTGTGAAACAGTTTTCCTGGCCCACCAGAAAACTTAACACTGCAATTTTAATTTAATTATCACCATATTCTAATTCAGTGACTCTAAAATTATGCTGCCTAGCTTCTTGGGGTTTCTAAAGGGATCTTAACCCTTGACTTGGTATTATCGGCACCACGCTCACCCAGTGAGCAAACCAGCCATCCCTATAAAGGATCCGAAACCGTGGCTTTGTTGTTATCAGCACTACACTCTCCTGAGTGAGCCATGGGCCGGCCCACCATTCATTCTTTCTACTGTACTGTCAAGTCATAGGGGAAGACAATATTAAGTTATCAATACTCATCTTGAAGCCATTTTATTTTATTTATTTATTTTATTGGTGGCTGGACAGTATAGGGATCCAAATCCTTGACCTTGGTGTTGTAACACTGCACTCTAACCAACTGACCTAACTGGCCACCCCTGAAACTATTTTATATGTACTAGTATAGTACAAATTTACAGATTTAAATACAGGCCTAATAGGAAACCAAATGTTTTATAAAGCAAACCAATGAAGTCAGAAGAATGCAAGAAAAATTAAGAAGAGCTTACTTTCACTGCAGCAATAAGACGAATGTAGTCACTAAGAAGTTCTGAAAACATGTAAAAGTCAGCAAAAGCTTGTTCTTGATGTAACTGGTCTATCTTCTCCTCAACCTCTGCAAGCTGAGACAAAGCTCTAGATAAAGCGGTATGATCCTCAGAATTACCTAACATGGCAGCACTTTTAGCAAAGGCAGCTGTGTTAGCTGAAAGCTCTGAAATAAAAAAGCATTAACTTTAAGTGTTCATAAGTAAAGTTTTAAAATATCGCATTGATTTTGAATTTTCTAAATTTTATCTATTCACTAATTGCTAAGATAATATTTTAAGTTAATTAACATGAAACAATTAGTCATTAAAATGCCTTGGTCATAAATGCCAAGTGCTCAGAGATCTACCGAAAATTAAGAATCATCGCTGCCTATATTCCCAGGCAATGAGCTATGCTTAAATAATTTAATATAATAATATGCTTCCTCTTTCTCCCTCAAAGTGCTCACACACTGTTCATTCCTAAAAAAAGGCAAGAAATATATTTTTAATATGAGAATCACTGGGAACACTCATAATTGATATATACTACATTCTTTGGCCTTTAAATATCTGTCATTAAAACTAATGTCTATAATTTCTAAGGAGATTACAGGAGAAAAGGTAAAATATACACACATTCACATAAACCTTATTCCTTTTTTCCTTGTTATGCAACAATGTTCATTAAAATATTCAAATCTCTAAAACAATTTTTGAACATGACCATCTCAGATATTTCAAATAAAGAAAAATAGATGTTTATAGGTTGCATTCTGTACACTGCCTGGAAATTGCTCTGTTGCTTTAATTATGTAAAATTCTTTAAAAGAAATATAAAGCCCATTCCCTAAGAGATGCATAATATAAATGGCAAAAGCTGTTACAAACTACTTTCAATAATAAATGTATTAGTAGGTTTCTGTAATTATCTTAACAAAGTGTATTGCTGGTAATGTTATACATTAAATTACTTATTAAATATTTTGGAAAAGTGACATTAAAAGCCCTGGATTCTTTAAAAATAAAACAAACCAAAAAAACACCAAAATACCTCACTATGGATTAAAAAAATGGAAACTAAACCTTTCTATGAATTTCTACCAAATCTTCCTCCAACCTCAACCAAGGTTTTTAAATATTGTGGTTTGAAAATAAAGAAAATACTTCAAAGGGTTTTCCAGGAAACAGAGGAACAAAACAAATACTTCCAAGAGAATTTTCAAATATCAATTTTTGAATCTTAAGTTTTTTATTATAATCCAAGTTACTAATTAATAGGATTTTACTAATTAATAAGATTTCTTCATCCATTAAATTGTAAAAAACATTTAGCAAAGAGTTAATCAAGTTAGCAACTTTAATTCAAAATTTAAATAGTTTTATAAGCTCAGCATTTTTCTATTTCTAAACTAGAAGTTAAATTAAAATAGAGCAAAAACTTTTAAATAATGAAGTTGAAATAGGAAATATTCTCAAATTATTATTTTCTCTCTTCTGTAATAACTTCAGAATATTTAAATAAAATTAATAAAATATTTTAATTAGTTTTATGGTACTAAACATATAAACAACAAGGCGAACAAACCTTTTCTATGACAGACCAAGGCTTCAACATTGGCATGAAGTTTCCTAAGTTGCTGATCCAGATTCTCAAATTGCTGCTGCTTTTCTTCAAACCACTAAAAAAAAAAAAAAAAAAAAAATGGAGCTAATTTAGAAAGAACAAACCATTGTAAATTAGGTTACCAATAGCAAGCTACATTCCTTGTTTTAAAGCAACAAATTAACCATGTATAAGCATGGTGAACAACTAATGTGGCTAAGAACTAAACTCAATAAGCAAATTAATATCCTATTTTCTACTTGTACAGCTTTAAAATGCAATTGTTGGGCTCATTAATTCATCTCATTATTCAAGTCGAAAAATCAGCTCTTACTGCATCCGATTCATTCATCTTGATTGTCATTTTGTTGACAGCGTCGGCAGCCTTGTTCACCATCCTCAATATTCCTGCTCCACTCAGAGCCTGTGTATTAACTGCTCTAGGCAGCTGGAATTGAATGACAAATAAGGGCAAACAAACCGGTTAAAAGCCTAGAGGTTTAACTGAACACAAAAGGAACCCCCCAAAAGAAAAAAAAAAAAAGAAGTGGTATTTTCTTCACTCTCATACATTTCAATAGTGAGATCTAATTTCTCAAATACACTACTTGTACATTCTCAAAGGAAAACTTAAAAAATAGACTTTCCATTTGGTTTTCTCTTGCACGTTTACATTTAGATGAAACAAACACCCTGTTTGTCAAAATACATTAAGAAATTGCCGAGACCCGAACACTGGCCACCTGTATGCTTGTAGAAATAAACTGTTTATAAGGAAAGAAGAAGAAAATCTTGAGAAAAATCTCCTTTTGCTCAGTTAGGATTGTGTGGTTTTGTGTTTTTAAAAAATTCTGGGTCTCAAGTAAATTTTTACAAAATCTCGAACAATAACAATTAGAACTCTAAACTTACGAGCCTAAAATGTACCAAACATCTCAAATATAAAGAACAGCATGATTATAATTCAGGCTTTTTCAAATCACAAATTCACATTTTGAAACCTTAACAAGGATATTAGAATGTAGACACACAAGCACATATTCAGCTTTCTCAAAAATGAGGTCTGAATAAACTTATTTCTACATGACACCTAAGCAATAACTTAGGGCATTCAGAGTTAGACTATCTATAAACCATTCTCTTAAATCTGATTTTAAATTTTCAAAAAAGAAACTGATCATCCTATAAATATTGATGCACAAAAGATATTTTGATAGTAATTTAGTTAAGTAATTAAAGCACTAAGCAAAAAAAAAAAAAAAAAAAAAAAAAAAAAAAAAAAAGAGCTCTATTCCATCTATTAATCCAATTATTTACTGGATATCTATTCTTATGTAAATGAGAAATTTTAATAAGGAATTTTATATATAAAAATTTTAAGTAGAAATAATACCTCTGAACTTTCCAAGAACTGCCTTAAGTCAGGATCCTGTAGTAAAGTTGGATGTTTTACTGTTCTTTGAAGATACCTAGATTTAAGAGTAAAATTGCTCCTTTATCAGTGGCATTTTGCTTTAAATCATGTTTGAACAAAAGAATAAAAATAAAAAAACTAAGTAAAAAGGTGTCTTCAGTCTGCTTCCTATTAGTCTGCCCTCACTGTAATTATTTAGAATCTTACAGTAATTTAATAACTAAAAAGCTTTTTGTTCATCTTTTAAAAATTAATATGCTACCCTCTTTTCATAATTATATAAAAATAGAAATGGCAGGGGGTTGGGAGTAGGAGTGGGAAGAGGTTAAATAACTTACCAAACCTCTCACTGCAAAGTATTAGAGTTGTAAAAGGGTACATGAGCTTGCTGAATAATTTTATCTTCAGATGGAGACAATATATTCTCAGTTATAATTTTAGAGTCCTAAGATACTTATTACTCCTTATTACTCTATATATTCCACCCAACAATTTTTTTAGTTGCTATTCTCACCAAATGGGAAACAGCCTACCAATTTCTTCCTTTTATTTATTTATTTTTTTTACTTAGCAGCAGATGTAAATAATCACAATCAGCTCTGGTCATTATTTGACAAGAACTAAATTTCCTTCAATATTTCTATTTTTAAGGTTTTGCTATTTTTGATAAATATCTTACCTAAATATAATACCACATGAAATAAAAATAAAAAAGTAAAGAGAAACACCATTATAAAATCACTATTAACCCAATTAGTCATGTTCCTTTACTAGAAAAGCTCACATTTGCCTGTCACTCATAATAAATTACCAATCAAATTTCATAAAAGAAAGTCAATATTTGATTATTTTTGATTATTCATCTAATCTCATTTTTAAAAAAATTGCTGTTTACCCAGATTAATGACTTTATGCAGTAATATTTCAATTATAACATTTTACTTCACAGTTAATATACCTTTATTCTATTTCTCTAAAATAAATGTAGTAATTTCTTCTACCTTTTTACAAGATTATAAAAATATGCCTTAAAATTAATAAAGTTCCTGAAGAAAAGTGGTAACCTTCTGTAAAGTCAAATTCTACACATGGTCAAAACGACATTTATTAATGTTTAAATGTTAACTTCCATTTTATATATTTAAATGAAATACATACCATATTAAACTTCATTTTAAGACAGCAGTCCACATAAAAATTCATTATAACAGAAACAGAGCATTTAACATATATGTATAATATAATCTATGCTGTGGTTTTAAAAAATATTTGCTGCCTATATTATCAAGGCAAAAAAGATGTAACAAAAACATTGATCCTGTAAGTTTAAGCAATTTTGGAATTTTCTCACTAGAATTTGACCTCCAATTTTAACTGAAATTTTCCCCACACTATCAGGTAAGTTATTTAGTTGTTTAGACTACATATTACCTGAAGGCGGTTTGCATAAGTTGTTCATCTTGGTATATACAATAGCCGGTAAATAGCAGGCACTCAGATATTGGAAAAAGAACAAGCAGGAAGACAAAACATCTAGTACCCAACAATTAAGAAATAGTTCAATGTTTCAAACCTAAATGGAAATACCTAATACCACTTATATTATAAAACAGTTTTCCAAAGTGAGTTCTGTAGAGTACTAGTCTCATGCAGTATTCCATAAAGAAGATTGATTCTATAATCAAGAAAGTTTGAAATATATTACACACATATTCCTCTCTCTAAGATTCATATTGGGTGAGGGGGAAAAAAAAGATTCATATTGAGCAGCATTATATTAAGTGCTGTAAGAAGTCCTATAAAAAATAAACTTCGTTTAACTTTGTTAAACCCTATGCTAACAAAACTCAACTGACTACAGATCCCTTTTTTCACTCCACCACATATTGGCATTCTGAGGAATAAATTTTGAAAAATGATAATCTAAAAAAAGAGTAAAATTTTCCTTTTTCTTAAGGGTTAAGTGAAAGTAAAGAACTAACTAAAAGAATATATATGTATATATATAAAGCTTATATCCTGTTAAATTAATAACAGAAACCTAAAATAGATTTTAAAACAATGAATATACACCAATTCAGAATTAAGATCAGAGAAAGTTATAGACATATAAAGGAAGGAGAGAGAACAAAAATGGAAAAAGTGTAGGAAGAAGGAAGAAGACATAAAAATAGGTATAGGGAGAAATAGAAACAATGAAGGAAGACTGAAATGGAAGACACAATGGAAGTGATGAAAATATCAAGGAGCGAGTCGGCAGGGAAAAAAAAAAGAAAAAGAAAGTATCAGACCCAACAAGAGGTGGTCAATGGTTGTTCTTGAGATTTTCTCCAAGTAAAGCTTACTAATAAATTTATTAATTAATTAATTTATTTAAAAGATGACCGGTAAGGGGATCTTAACCCTTGACTTAGTGTTGTAAGCACCACAGTCACCCAATGAGCTAACCAGCCATCCCTATATGGGATCCGAATCCATGGCCTTGGTGTTATCAGCACCACACTCTCCCAAGTGGGCCACCTGCCGGCCCTTACTGATAAACTTAGAAGAATCACTTAGGGCTATCAAGTTCCTATTTACTTACCCAAAACAAAACAAAATAAAGCAGGTCATATAAAATGCTTGACAGTAAAGTTAATATTTCTCTTGCTTGGAACTCAATCATAAGTGCTAGCAATGAGAAAACAGAAATGCAGAAAGAGCCTGGGTCTTGGATGACATTCATCCGTTCATTCAACAAATATTTACTGGGCACTTACTACATGTCAGGTACTCTTCTGAGTACTTGCAATACATCAGTGAACAAGAAACCAAGATCTCTTCCCTGGTGGAGCTTATATTTCAGTACAAGTCAGACAGTAAACTATAAACATAATAAACATATAAATTATGTAGTATGTAACAATGTGGCAAGTGCTGTAATAAAAAAGAAAAGACAGAATAGGGTAAGTGGGACCAAGTGTATAAGATGTGGTTGGTGGCAATTCAAATAGAATTGGTCAGAATGAACCCAGTGATGAGAACAGGCTTCACTGGAAAGGTATTTGAACTTGAAAGAGGAATGGCAGTTAGCCATGCAGATACCTAGAAACAAAGCATTCTAGGCAGAGGGAGCACCTGGTGAAAAGACTCTAAGGTAGGACAATGCCTGAGATGTTTGAGAAGCAGCAAAAAGTCGGTGTAGCCCAAGGCAAAGTGAGAGATCAAGGAGGATATGAGATGAAACAGGTAACAGAGTGAGCGATTCTGGTCATGTAAAGTCTTGTAGTCCATTAAAAGGACTATGGCTTTTACTGAGTGAAATGGGGTTAATATGATCTAATTTATGTTTTAAAAAGATTACTCTAGGTGCTGTATTAAAAAAAGAGTAAAAGTGCCAAGGATAGAAGCAGAGAGACCAATTAGGAGACTACTGAAGTTAAGTAAGGCCTTTGGACTAGTAGTCACTAGACTGGTGAGATATGGTTGTATTCCAGATATCAGAAGGAAGCAATAGGATTTCCTGATAAATTAGGTAATCCTGAATCGTTGACTACCTCCAAACTCCTTGATATGAAATAATGAATTAGATAACCTGCATTAACTGTTCAGGCTTTGCCAGTTGGGTTTTTAGATGCTTGAAATGAACACAATCCTAACTGATATACTTTTATTTTAGAGATAAGAATGCATTTAAGTAATGTGCCCAAGGTCACACAGATAGTGTGGAGTGCAATACAGGTTTACAGGTTTCAACTGAAAAGGGATTTTAAATCTTATATTCTATTATCATGCTCCTCAAAATTTCTTAGTTTATATTTGCAGAAGTGCATCCTTACCTATAAAATAAACTCAGTAAGATTTTAAGATGTGAAGCACTCTCAAGAAAACCAAGTGAGCCATCTTAGAAATACTCGTAATGGAAGTAGTCTCTGCTCACTTTACTGAGAATGGCACAGGGGAGTACTTGGGTACTTATCCATTCCCTTTCTCCTCCAAGTTTTTATTTTTTTGGCAGCTGGCTACTATAGGGACCTGAACCCTTGACCTTGGTGTTATCAGCACCATGCTGTCACCAACTGAAATAATCAGCCAGCCCCTAGCTTTTAATACCAGATGTTTATCCTTTCATTCAAGATAGTCACCCGGATTCTCTAAATTGAACATATAAATACGTAAATGAATATCACAGTATTAAATAAAGTAATACAAAGAGAAATACTTCCCTGACCCACCAGAACCAGGGCTGGATATCCCACAGATATGCCTCTTATAATGTTCAAATTTTAAAAGATGTCACAGGAAAATCATTTTAGAAAGGTTGGCTATATGAAAACGTAAGAAAAATGCAGTTTTAAAATCTTGTACAGATTAAAAAACAAATGTGAGGGCCGGTCCGTGGCTCACTTGGGAGAGTGTGGTGCTGATAACACCAAGGCTGCGGGTTCGAATCCCTGTATAGGGATGGCCGGTTAGCTCACTTGGGAGAGCGTGGTGCTGACAGCACCAAGTCAAGGGTTAAGATCCCCACAGGAACTGATTAAAATTGGCTGGGATAGAAGAATTAGGATTAGAGTAAAACTAAAGAAATCACTCCAGTTCCTTTGCTTCTATACTTTTATGCCTGTATTTTCTTTAGACATTTCTTCTAATGGAAAATGAACTTTTCCCTCATATTATACTGTTTATTTTTTTCACCACTGCAAATTCCACTAAGGTAGCATTTAACAAGCAACATTTATCAATAAAGAAATTATCTTTACACAAATGCTGGGTCAAGTTTCAATATTCCCTTACAACTCTACTCAACATTTTATACTACATGAAGGTATGGTAAGTACTATGTAATGCAGTCAAGTTATAAGAAAGGTGAATGTAGAATCAAATTATATGTCCTTGGTACGATAAATCTTCATTAGGTTCCTTATCAAGCATGCCGTCCAAAATATTTCAAATTAACTCATAGAAAAATAGGACTTGAAAGGTCTCTCAAAGGGTCGTGGTTACATTTTCAGAAAGGACTAAGTGAAATCAAGGCAGAGCATTATCTACCTTTACTCTCAAATGTATTCAGTCTATGACCTCTCCCACAACAGAATCAATCCTAATGCCTAACCTAAACTTCTTTTGATGCAATTTAAATCCTTTTCCTGGGTAATTGCCAATTCTCACAGACATAATCCCATCTAAATCTTCTCTAATGTAAGATTTTACATTGTATATTTCTTAGCTTTTCTTACTGCCTATTCAATCCTGACTTTACTGTGGCACTTTCTTGAAATTTAAATAATTCACTACTAAAAACCAGAAATAAATTGCCTTAATATAGTTTTAAGAAATAATTTGTACTCTGGAGATATATATATATACCTCCCCCCAAAACCTATCCTCCCACCCCAACCATTGATTTTAAACCAAATGAGAAAAAAAAGAGTAAGAAAATTTTTAAAACTATGAAATTAGATAATGTTTCAAGCCTGGGTAATTACGAACTTATACTCTAAAAGTAGGGCTTTAAGAGAGTTTCAAATTTGTTTTCTCACATTGTCAGCATATCAAGGAAGAAATAAATGTTAAGATTCTGGGAGTGGGATTCCTCCCATCCATTCCTCTTTTAATCTGCCACAATAAAGACAAGTCTTCAAAGCTACAGGAAATGTGCAGAGTCAAGTATTCTAAAGGAAGATAGAGCATATATATTAATCTTTAAGTATACAGTCAATTCAAGCAACGACTAATACTTTTGTACATTAAAGTCAAAATCAAGTGTACAAAAATGAGGGGCAAAAACTGCATTTTTCACTGTATTTAATGATGTTCTTACCAAGTAATAACTAAAAAGAAAAATTTATTCAGATGAACTATAATTAGCTAAATGATCTAACATAGTACACGAATATGGTATAACTTCCTAAGAACCTAAATAACACCAAAGTGAGATTATTTTTATCCAAATATTTTTTTATCAACTCTCCCCCGTTCACAACTTCCATGTATTCCTTTCACAAGCCTAGCAGTTTCTTAGTGCTCTTGTTGACTACATCTGTGATATATACCTTTATATGCCTGCTTGTAGCATATGATACAAAAACAGGTGTTATTTTATTATACAGACTATCGATGAAGATGAATAAAAACAGAACAAGTATATAGTATTGTGTTGCTGAAATAAGTAATTTTTTTTTTGGCGGATGGCCTGTATGAGACTCTGAAGATTTCCTTAATAAAATTTAAAGTACTTTTTAGAACCACCAAGTGTACTTTGAAAAAAATCATTAAAACACAGTCATGCCATGTAGTGGATTGAATTATGCTCCCCCCAAACTCACTGAAACTTGAGTTGTGTCCCCCAAGTTTTATGTATTAGGAATTTAGCCCCCAGTGTGACTGTAAAGAGGGTGGGAATCCTATTATTGCAATTGTAAGGTGGGCCTTGAAGAGCTGATTGCAGGATCATACAGTAGTGAATGGATTAAAAATGGTGGTCAGGGGCGTGGTTCTGAGGGCTTTAAAAGAAGAAAACAGTCTATCTTTCTCCTCTCTCTCTGCTTCCACCATCTTGCAATGTGAGACCCCTGGTTCACTGTTGCCATCACCAGATGGACTTTGGACTTCCGAGCCTCAGAAACTGTAAGCAATAAATTTCATTTTCTCTATACATCACCCAGTTTCAGGTATTTTGTTATAAGCAACATCAATGGACTAATACATGCCATATAATGGAATTAGATTTATATTAATGAAGTAAAAACATTAGAGTAATAAAGTATAGCTATCTAGAATTACCTTTCAAGAGCTGCTCTCCGCTTTTCTACAAACTCAGTGGATGATGAATCTTCTTTACCCACTTTGACCTTGGTCATGCCTTTGAAAAAGGTGAATGAGATTCATGATGATTTTATATTATTTTGACACAGTCTTTTATAATCACTTCTTCATAATTTAAAATATACTTTGAATTTGAGCTTGACAAAAAAGCTCCTAAATTTGTTACTGGTATCTTACTTAAAAAGCAAAACCTTTTGAGAAACTAAATCTCATGATATGTTAACATCTTTACTTTGGAAATGCTTACAACATGAGAGAATAGATAAAGAAGCTGAGCTGTGTTTGTAGTGTTCTGACCCATACTGTTTATGTAAAAGCTTATATCAAAAAGATTCCTTATCTGTTGTATTTTATACTCCTCGTAAATTAAAAGGTGTCTGCATTTCAATATGCATAGTGGAATTTCAAACAGCAAATTTAAACTCAATTAACATTTTCATTCTTATAAGCAATAATTAAGGTTTTTTACTTTGGGGGTGACGAAAATAAAAATAAATATAACCTATAAATTTGCTAAACGTTTTCCCTGCTGCAAATTCTAAGACCATGTTTGTGTTTATTTATCATAGCTTGCTTTTTTTTTTTTTTATAAAGATGACCGGTAAGGGGATCTCAACCCTTGGCTTGGTGTTGTCAGCACCACGCTCAGCCAGTGAGCGAACCGGCCATCCCTATATAGGATCCGAACCCGTGGCCTTGGTGTTATCAGCACCGCACTCTACCGAGTGAGCCGCGGGCCGGCCCAAGCTTGCTTTTTAATAGTTGAAAAAATAAGCTCTTTACAGAGATGTTTAGAAACTTCAAGTTTAAAAAATAAAAACCACGTTAATCATTTTCCATACTGGCAATTTCTATTTTAACACCAATATATTAGACTGCAGATTCCTCTTTTCTCCTGTTCTTTTCCTTTCAACAATGTATTCTGTAGAAATAAAGTACTGAGACATGCTACAATATGGAAGAACTTTGAAAGTATAATGCTAAGTAGAAGCAGCTTGTCACAAAAGACACCCACCCTAACTGAACTACTGAATGTGGAATGTTAATGATTTCACATTTCCTGTTTCACTGAAAAAATCTCACCACTATGTAGTTCTTTGCTTTTTCTTCTACTCTCATGCTACTTCCTAGAGGTAACCATTATGGAACACTGTGTCAAAAACCAACAACAACAAAAACCAGTAAACACACACACTGGGCCGGCCCGTGGCTCACTTGGTAGAGTGCGGTGCTGATAACACCAAGGCTCCGGGTTCGGATCCCATATAGGGATGGCCAGTTCACTCACTGGGTGAGCGTGGTGCTGACAACAGTTAAGGGTTAAGATCCCCTTACCGGTCATCTTAAAAAAAAAAAAAAACAAACAAACAAAAAAAAAAAACACACACCCACCCCCCCAAAAACCCCAAAACAGCTTACCCTAACCAGGGAAACCTTAAAACTTTTTTTTTTTTTTTTTT
>NW_007733429.1:23015-34388 GCF_000696425.1 Galeopterus variegatus | reverse complement strand
AAAACATTTTATTTCTTTAATGGTTTTTTTTTTTTTTTTGTACTTTTTTGAGACCGGCCGCACCGCACTCAGCCAGTGAGCGCTGTGAGCGCACCGGTCATCCCTACACAGGTTCTGAACCCGCGGCGGGAGTGCTGCTGCGCTCCCAGCGCCACACTCTCCTGAGTGCGACACGTGCTCGGCCCAAGTACTTAGTCTTAAAACAAAGTCTTAATACTTTGGTTTATATATTTCCAGAAATGTTTCTTTATATATGAATTACATAGTCTTTTAAGTAAAAAAGGATTTTGCTGAATGTAATTTTTGCAATTTGGTTCCCCCCTTGTGTTATGAACAACTTCTATCTCAGTATATATTTCTGTACACATAATTTTTAAAAAGATGTACAGTGTTCCATTCTATAGATATACTATGCTTTATTTACCAAACCCTTACTATTGGATGTTTTGTTTTCAAATTTGCTA
Organism: Galeopterus variegatus; assembly: GCF_000696425.1. Lineage (NCBI taxonomy): Eukaryota > Metazoa > Chordata > Mammalia > Dermoptera > Cynocephalidae > Galeopterus > Galeopterus variegatus. The sequence continues at coordinate 33,924 of NW_007733429.1, read as the reverse complement.
TTCTAATCAATACTCTAAAATCATTGCTTACACTCTTTTTAAGCTTAGAAAGAAATATTTAAAGTAAATAACAGCATGTACATTTTAAAATAGTTTTTAAATTGTGAAATATAACATTGAGAAAAGTACATAAAACTTACACATACACTTTCACAAAGTTAAAAAGTAAACAACAGTGTATGCACCACCCAGGTCATAAGATAAAACATTACGGGTGCCCCAGAATACACCCCATCCCTTCTTGATTAGAGTCCTCTTTTAAGAGTTCAGTATGCAATATCAAATTGCCTCTAGAAACGTGGATTTCACTTGCACTCCTGCAAACGCTCCATCAGGTGCCTATATTAGAGAATGGTCATGAAGTAACTGTAGTCCATTACAGTCAACGGTAAAAAACCACAGCAAGTCATACTAAATGTCATGTATTTTTATTTTGTATATGTGTGTATATGTATGTATGTCTTATATGCTTAGAATTCCTGTCCCTTCATCAACCCATATGCAGTACATAAATTAAAAAGAAAGTAAGTTTCCTATAGAAAAAAAAAAACAGTCTGATTTCTCTGATTGGCTTGACAAGCAAGTATAATCAGAATCCTTCATTGAGATCTTATATTTGGAAGCCATAAATCTTAAAGATGTAGGCTTGAGGTCACCAGTGGCCATTTTCCTACTATGAAGAAGCCCACCAAGGAATGATACTAATATATCATTGGGAAGATTGGGAAAGAGAACTCCTGGATCCAGCCATGCCTTTTTAATAGTTAGCTTACTATTTCTTGCAACGAAGTAAATTAAATGGCATATTTTCAGCAAATTTCAAAGTTTTGGATGACCACTTATTTTATATTAACAGCAGAACTAATGGAATTTAAAATAAATAATGTGAAATTCTTACTTTCATTTCAAACTCATTTTCAATTGATTTAAAAATATAATGGCTAACGTATATTAAAGTTACAAAATGTTCGGATCCTTTGACTTAGTCATCTTCTCCTGGCAATATATTTTAAGAATAAGGCCTAACCACGCCAAGATGTTTGTAGGAAAAACTGTGAACCCACACATCTAAAACTGGAGAAATGATTAAATGAAATTATGGCATATTGATATATTTTGAAACTCTAGAACTAATACATACGACTATATAGAATAAAAAGTAATCAAAAAGAAATAAAAAGACTTTAAAAACACATTTAAGTGAAAAAAGTGATTTCTAAAATTGTGTGTGCATGCTATTATTACAACTTTATTGAATTCATTATAGATATGTACATATAAATAATAAAAGTTGGAAGACATGAAGAAATAAGAATAGTTGCTGCCTTAGGATGGTGAAATTATACAAATTGGACTAACATTTTTTATTATAAAGTTAAAAAAAGGTTTTTAAATAAAAGCATAGCTGATACCAAAATCCTATAAAATATAATAAGTCAAAGTGAGACTATGTCTCTAAAATGAAGGTTTCTAAAGGAGTTTTGAAAAAATTGGAGAATCAGTATTTAAATGGTGGGGATCAAAGAACATCATCTCTCACATGAATCTGAGAAAAAGTTCCAGTTTAAGCTGAACTTTATTCTCTTCCGTTAAACTTATCTACTCACAAATTTAGGCGGTTTATAGGAGGATCCCTCAAAGTTTTCCTTTCCTGAAGTGTTATGCTGTGGGTTGCAATTTGGGGGGAGAGTGAATAAAAGATGGTTTATGTTAACAAAATAATACCTTTCACAGACACAAGAGAAAAGCTACCAGCATATAATAATTACAGGAGATTTCAGTCATATATACAAAAACAATAGATTAAAATACTGAATTTATTTCTGTGGCTATTCTGTGGTCTTTTCGCTTAATTCTTTCTGATGACTGTCCTCAATATTGTCCAAACTCTCCCAGACACTCTACTGTCTATAAAACACACAATATAGAGGACATAGAATGGTTACATGAAAATGCTATAGAATGGCAGCTAGAAGTGATGTTACATAGAAACAAAGAGAAAATTCTATAAATTTCAAGGGTTTTTGTATCAACATCTCTGTGAATTACTTACTAGGTGACCTTGGACAAATTACTTAACTTCTCTACAGCTCATTTCCCTCTCTATAAAATGAGTACTATCATTTAGTTGATAATATTTATTGTTACTACGCAAAAAGGATTGTGCTGGGCAACGACAATATAAAATGATTAAGGCATAATATCTAGCCCAGGGAGCTCACAGTCTAGAGAGGGTGACAGGTTTATCTAGAAGCAATTGTCATAAGGTAAATGTAATATTAGATGTCACATGGAAGCACAGAGAAAGCATCTAAGGATGGGGCAGGATAAGTTTGAAAGTGGGGGCTCAGGGTTTATCTTGAAAGGATTCAAAGAGATCATCATGAAACAACACCTAGCACACACCGCATTTGTAATAGGCATTCCACTAATGTTAAGTTGCTTTGTTCTCATTCTGGGAGTGATCTTAGTTACACATTCTTGCAACAGAACTGAGCATTTTTGCACTGGGTAACATCAAGGTTGTGAAACATAAATCCCTTCAGGGAGATAAACTCCTGCACTCTTTAAGATTGAATGTTGCAAATATTATACTCCAGAAGCTGTCTTATTACTCCTAAAGCCTGGAATTCAACAAGTTTCTTAGTCAAAGCTACCTTGCTTTTTCAAAGACAACCTAGTTTACAAATCCTGGAGAGTGGTGAAGCATAATACACAAAGAAAGAAACTAAGGAGAGAAAAAACACAAGAAGAAAAGTAAAAGTAACTACACTAGATTGTAGACACTGGGGTGGACCTCCTTCTTAATACCCAGGGTTCTTTGTCTTAAGACAAAGATGGAATGTCTTTAGAGTAAAAAAAAAAAAGGGGGTGGGGAAAATGTAAACTCAGCCAAGATTTTTCTCGAGAACTTTGGTCTTTTCTCTTGACTGGTTATGTGACTATTTAAAAATTGTTATGCACGTTTTTGGAAATATTTTCAAGATAAAAAGTGTAAAAATCTGTGACTTAGAGTGCTAACTGCTTAGAATGAATGAATGAAATGGGTTTCTGGTGTATGTACAGTATTTGAAAAACTTGACAGCTGTCACTCTCCCTTTTCTTATCCTAGTCAATTATTCCACTGATCCTAGATCTGGATTCAGAATTTTAACTCAATTAATTAGGAAGCTACTATCAACATAAAGAAGTTGCTGTAGATACTGGAAGTGAAATGGGAGGGGATGGTGGAGAGTGTGATGAAAAAGGATGATGTTGTCCTCAAGAATGGCAGAGTGGAGAAGGCGGCACCAGTATGAGTGAGGTGGACATGGACGCCTGGTAGTGTGGAGTCCACCTTATTTCCTGTAGTGCATCTGGGTCTCTTTTCCGAGCAGCTGAAGTGAGGGTCTCAGCTGGGCCTGAGCAAAGGCAGTGGACAGGGTTTTAATAAATGTATAGTCGGGGGGAAATGTGAAGAAAAGTAGCAAAGGACAGAGGAAAGGAAGAATCATGTCAAATTACTGTTCACATTTTGCAAATGGCCCCAGCCCACTTTGAAAAGCAGATCACATCCTTTCACCTTCCTCTTCTGCTTTTAGCTGAGATAAAAGATGGCTGGGTGTGCAGAAGGGCTTGGGGCACCTCCTTTACTCTATTTTGTTTTACAGAAACTTTTGTGCTTGTCTTATTTTCTCCTACTAGATTGCAAACTCCTTGAAGGCAGGTATATCTTACTATTCTTTGTGTCCTGTATAATAGTTCCTGGCACAAATAAAAATGTAAATGGTGGACATTAGATATTTTTGCAGTTGGGCTTAGAATCCAGTTGGGCATTTAATGGTCTCTGATTCAAGGCATATACCTCATCCTGTAAAACATCCCCATCCTTCCAGAGTGCTGTCTCCCAACTCTAGCCATAACCAGGAGGTTCATCTCAATGGCAGTATCCCCTACAGCCATATCTGGTCTTCAAAGAAGAGTAACTGCAGAGCTTTACGAGGATGAAGGTCTCCCCTCACCACTGTACCTCTCAATGCCTTAGTGAAGGGAGTGCCTTCTGGGCCTTCTTGTGGAATGGTGGTAGTGGTGGGGTAGGGGTAGGTGGGTACCCCGATAACATGTGATACAGTTTAACATTTCTATCTCCCTAATCCCTTGGACTGCTTTCTCCACATCATGCCAGGAAAGCTCTGGCATCTCAGCTTTATTAAATGTAGGCTGTCTTTGAGTCCAAGTTTCAGTCAACAAACAAATAAATTGTAAGAGCCACCTTCAGCTGTATGAGCTAACACATTAAATCTGGAATCTCTAGCAAGTATAAGCATATGAATTAATTTGGCCCTATATTTTACCCTCCTTAGTCTAACACTCTTAGAATACACTACCATGAACATTCCCCAAATATCTGCTGAAATATATGAGCAAAGTCTTGCAATTCTTTCGATGTATAAGCTATTTCTTCCTGGGTTTTAATGTTTACCTCTCCCTGTGGAGCATGCTGAAGTAGGTCTAGCAGCAATAGGGGGTAGTTATGATAGGTCTTGAGGAGAAAGAACATTTCCTTTTAAGGAATCTGCCCCAGGTAAAGTTATCACACGGTTTTCAAGCAAAGGAAGGCCAGTCTCCAGAGGGCAAGCTACTTTCACTAATAGGCAAAGCTTGGAGTGTCTTGGAGTTTCAGGATTGTCAGTTTCATCGGGTGCCAAGCAGATGTCCCCATTCCAATTTTCAGGATCCCATTCTTTCTCAATCAGTGCCCTAACTTTCACATGAAAAAATCTAATGTGACTGTGAATCCAACTATTACTATAATTCAGCAATTCTTAAAATGAAATTTATGCTTGATTTTCAACAACATAACCCCTAAGTCTGCGAGAACTAAAAGATTCTTCTACAGCTGTCATGGAAGCATTCTGGTTTTAGATTGTGACTTGAGTTGAGGGTTGAAAGACAGGAGCTTGTCATTTTCTTTCTGTAAGTGCTTAAGTACACTCAAAAAAATCTATCCCATACCAATGTCCTTAAAGTCATCTTAACTGCCATAATGGTCAAATGCAACCATCACTTGGTCAGCCACTTGCTTCCACTGGCACGTCATCATGATCGCCTGCAGATGTGATTTAAGGCAACACCCCTGTATGCCATGGACTTCCAGTATCTCTTTTCTCACTAGGGAGGAGCTCAGCCAAAGGGCATGACCAAACCGATTTTCAAATTGTATCTTTGTGTGTCCATCTCCCGGGACCACTCCTGATACCAATTCTGAGTCAGTGGTTCCAATCAAGAGACAAAAACCACACAATATTTTGAACATGGAAGGTTAAATATAAAGAATTTTTACTTATAACAGGAAATTGGAGTAAATAAGGGGATGGCTAGTTAGGAGCAAAAAGAATTCTAAATAATACAGGAATAGCAGATACAGGGATAAGCCACTGACTTTAGGGCTGAGTTAGACTCTCATTGAAGAAGTCCAGTGACAGTGGCTCATTGGATGTCAGAGAAATTCACTGGGGGTGCAAAGTGCCCAAGGGGTATGAGAGAAAGCTGTTCGTGGTGGGTGTTGTACTGATGATTCTCCACTGTGGAGCTACTTGAGAGGGTTCCAGGGAAAGCTGTTCATAGGAATTGCCTGCAAAGTTGACTGAAAGAAGCTCCTGGCGAAGCTGTTCAGGAGACATGCTGTACACTGCTGGCCACTGGGCACTGGTGGAACTTAGAAGCCTCGTGAGTTATAAAAGCTTGCCTAAAGGGGCATACTACATTATACAAGTGTTGGGTACTGAGAAAGTTTAATTTCATGATAGCTGGAAAAGGAGAAATATTTATAGGATTTATCTCTATTAGCACAAAACAGGCAATGAAGGGTATATTTGGAGCCTGGAGGCAATAACTTGATAACTGGCTCAGTAACTCATTTTCTTTAACTGGAAAAGCCTCACAATGAGGATTGGATTTCATTGGGGCTCTGAAAGGATTACAAATGGCCTTTTCAAGGAGCTGATACAAGCCATGGGCTGTCCCTCTAGATAAAATATCCATGTGTATGTATGCACATAGTCCTATAGACAGTTCAGGAGTACATACTTCCCAGGCATCTATCTCTGAACCCAGATTAAGAACCCCTGGGTTAGGCCAATGACTGTTCTCCAGGATTGTTTCAATTTAGTGACATATTCTTTACTTTATTTGAATGTAGAGTAGCAAAAGTAATATCCCCAAACTCTCCTAAACAATATTTTTTAGCAACAAAGATAAACATTTATAAACACTTGAGAAATACAGCCAATAATTTTAGATCTAAATTTGGGGAGAGAAAATTGGTGAAAGACCTTTGGAGGAGAGGCTGAATGCCAGCAGAAGGGCGAGCAGTTGTGAAACAATTGCAATACTAATACGAGGATTTGGACTTAGACAGTAGTAAATAGAAGCAAAGGGGTCTCTATTATGACGTGCTATGCTTTGGTGAGGTACATTATTGTAGCTGGTCTCCAACATGACAGCAATGGTACTTCTGTCCTGGTATTCATGCCTGTATTTACTCTCTCCCGCATTGACTTGGGGCTGGTCTGTGTGACCAGCAGAGCACGATGTAGGTGACAGTATGTGATTTCTGAGATTAAATCATGAAAGGCATTGCAGCTTCTGCATTAGTCTCTTGGATCTCTCATTCTGGGGGAATCCAGCTGCCATGTTGTGAGGATACTCAAGCAGTCCCGTAGAAAGGCCCACATGGGGAAAAACTGAGCCTGAGGAACTGAGACACCAATAACCAGCACCAACTTGCCAGCCTTATGAGTGAGCCACCTGAAAAGTAGATCCTCCAGTCCCAAACAAGCCTTCAGATGACTGACTGCCAGATGCAATTTTGACTGCAATGTCATGAAGGACTCCACCCAGAACCAACAGCTCAGCTGCTGCCAAATTTGTGACCCACAGATTTGGAGATAATTTGTCTTGAGCAATAGACAACTAATACATACATTTAGGTCAAAATTCTCAAAGATGAAAAATATAAGGGACAACCTCCCCACTCCCTGCTCCCACCACTTCTCTGGTCACCTATTATGCTAAATAAGTCACTAGATTCAATCATCAGAGACGTTAGCAACTTCTATCTTAACCAAATGATCACTCTAAGTACTGACTAGACATAGGTTCCTGAAAAGCAGGAAATCTAACTTATAAGCCAGCTCATGTAGATTTCTATTAATACAGAAACTAATAGAAATACAGATGTGTTCTTATGAAGACTGTTCTAGGGAAATCACAGTATGTCTGAACTACTGTGCTCATTATGGTCACCATAATTTAAGAGGGATATTACAAACTAGTCCATCCAAAGGTGAGTCACAGTTCTGAGACATCTGGAAATTGTTTTCAAAGATGATTGAAGGATCTAGGGCTGGTGAGTCTGGAGAAGACATGGAGAACATTTAAAAGTTGTCTATTTGAAGGGCTGGCCTGTGGAATAAGGGTAAACATATTTTGGATTGATCAAGAGGGGAAAAGTAGGCCTAATGGCATATTATAGGAATGCAGATTTCAATTCACTTATAACAACTGTGGCTTTTTACCAACAGGTTATGCAGCAGGGAAAACCATGGTGCTCCCTCTCTCCAGGAAGATTTAATCCAAGGTTGGTTAATAGCCCCTCAGAGATGTGGTAAAAGTGATTCTGGCAGTATCTGGAAGATTGATCTAAATGATCACTAAGACGTTGTTCCTGAAAACTTTTTCCTCTCAAGTGTGTCTTATTTTCCATGAATATCTTTAAATAAGAAAATTCAGTGTAGTGGAAAGAGTGTTCATTATAGTGGACTCAGACTCTATTTGGAATTTGCTTGCTGTGTGACTTTGGGCAAGACACTTGCCATTTCTCAGCTTCACTCCCTCTCAGGGCTGTTCTGAGAATTCACTAGATGACACATCATTCAAAACACCAATCAAACATCTGGTACCAATTAAGTTTTTTATAGAGCAGTGTTGAAATGAGCTAATTTTCCTAGGCTTCCAGAGTAGGTTTTCTTTTTTAGAAAAACAGTAAACTTGATTAAGATTTGATTATATGCTTTGTGATACAGCATTATTATAGAGCAGTGTTGAAATGAGCTAATTTTCCTAGGCTTCCAGAGTAGGTTTTCTTTTTTAAAAAAACAGTAAACTTGATTAAGATTTGATTATATGCTTTGTGATACAGCATTAAAAAAATGACAAGGACGGTGAAAGTGGATATGGAAGGAATCAGATACCAGATGGCCAACATCATCCTTAAAATCTGCTACTGCAAGATCATCATTTGACTAAAGTCTTTCCTCACAAGAGAACTATCAATCAATCAATCAATCAATCAAACAAACAAAAACCTCAAACTATACTATCCAACATCATAGAAATATTTTATCTCCTGGAAGTTACTCCAAATTTCAGTAAGAAAAGCTGAGCAACAAGCATTTTATTTTTTTTAATTTTTAAAAGAAACTGGAATCTCACAGAATGAATCAAGACATGCTCTTCTAGTTGTCCTTCCTACATCCAAGATTTAAAGTGGAAGTAAATAAACATCCCACAAATACTGGAAATCAATTTTTACTATTTATAAATAATTTTCTTTAAATTTCTATTTTCTTTATTAACAAAAAGAGCTACCCTATGGGTAGAAATCACCTTGAATTACTAAATTAGCTTATAACTGATATTGTTAGATTTATTATTAACTGTCACAAATATTTTATTTATTACCATCTTACTCTTAAGAATTCTCATTAGGAGCTGTCTTTATCAGCAAATGGCAATGAGATGTGCAATTGTTTTTCACAATTCCAATTATTATCTGCAGTATATACAGTGATTTAAATAGGCAGCTTAGTGCTCATGATGGCCTCTCACTAACTGCTATCTTGTGTCCTCTCACTGGTAACTATTTTTCCTACCCCAAATTTCAAGTCAAACATTATCTGGGGAGTATCCTTTCATACACTGTTCTATACACATATATTCGTATTTGAACAAAAATGGGATGTTTACAAACTGTCGTTATCGTGGCCAAGGTCAACAGCATCAAAAGTTTTTTAAGGTAACTACTTAATTCAAGTGGCTGCAAAGTTAAAAAAAATCACTTTTGTCTGATACCATAACATCTTTATACCCACATATTTCAATTTCTTGAATGTTCATTACAATTTTAGATGTTTTGCTCATGCTAGCTAGTGAACCTTTGATGGACTCTGCTTTAAATAGTGCTTATCGCTGTGAAATGCACATTCTCTCTTAATATTAATAATTATTAATGTATCTATCACTACTAATGTATATTTCACAGTGCCAAATGGCATGGCCACATCACCTCTAAAGGATTCCTAGAAGTCTGAGTCATGATAAGTGGCAAGAGCTGCAGGGTTGGGTGGTGGTGGTTGTAGACGTCCTGCCTTAAATAGAAAATTGACAAAAAAGAAGTCTTAGAGCAGTGTAGGGCTTGTATGGTGGCACAATAATGCCATCAAAGACCCAGCCTCTTTCAATTCTTCTGCTCTGCCATCCTTGGCATGTTGGCCTTTGTTCTCCTTTTTGTTGCTTCATGAGTGAACTATGGGTGCTGCACTTTGGACATCACATTACATTAGAAAGAAAGACAGGTGTGGGCCAAGGATGAGCTCTGATTCTAAAAGCTCTCCTGGAAGCCCAGTAGCAATTTCAACTTTCACGTCATTGGCTAGAACTGTGTCAAATGGGTGTCCCTAGCTGCAAGGGAGTCTGAAAAATATATTTAAGCTATTATTAAGGTCCCATTAGGGTGATCAGATAGACAAGGAGCAGAGTCTGCTACAGAAAACCTGAGTCATAGCAAGTCATCATCATTCCATCACTGGAAATAAAGGGGACTTTACTCTTATTTCACAGAGTAGTTGAGAGGGCAGAGCTAAGATACCGTATGTGTCCTACCACAAAGAGCAAGGTGGGAGAAGGGAGGCTGAAGGGGATCCTCTTGCATTAGTTGTTGGGAGAATAATTTCCCCTTGGTCACTAATTCAGTGGCAGCTTGGACCCCTTCTGAAGCTGAGAGGGCAAGAGACCAGCTCCCTAAAGCTCCGATATCATCTGTAAGTGGGAGTCTGGAACAGAGCACACATCTAACAACTTTAGCTTATTGTACTGATTCCTAAACCCGTGCAGAAAATGAAGAATAAGCTTTGGACGGTAGACTTGACCGCGCGTTTCTGTGTCTAAGGTATGAAACAGAAAAATAATACTATCACCTCTCCTCAACCCCCAGTGTACTGGACACATAGTAGGTGCTCAGTAAACACTTGTCAATTTTTGTGACGATTAAGAGGAACGAGACATTGACCTTTGAGCGTCGGCCATATGCCACCACCGTACCATGCTTTCCCTTCCTAGTTCCTCATTCATCAGCCTGCAGTGTCCGGCGGGCATCTCCGTGTCCCCATGTAGAAAATAAACGGAGGCTCAGAAAGGTCAGCCGGGGTCCCAAGGACAGCGGAGGTGGACTTCACGTTTCACCGTACGCCTGTGTCCTGACGGCCTCTCCTCCGCCCGAGCTCCCGGCACCGTGCCTCACACACAGTCGACACTCAAGAAACGGAGCCCAAGTGTGCTTCGGCCTCGGGAAGGACACCAGCTTCCGCAGGGACAACTCCTGGGATGGAGAGACAATTCCTAGATCTTCAGGGTGCAAACAGCCAGGCCGCGGCCTCAGGCGGCAGGTTGGGAAACCGGCCACAGGCGTCCAGGCCGCAGGCGGTGGTGGGCCACGCCTAGGGGCGGGCCGCACGTGACGCACTTCCGCCCGGCGTCTTCCGGCTTAAAGGGGACCCAGACTCTCCTCACAACAACAAAACCGGCGCGTTTGCGGCTGGCGCCGCGCCTCTCGTCCCCGCCCACCTGCCACCTGCCACGGCCTTGGCCG
>NW_007733429.1:13895-22671 GCF_000696425.1 Galeopterus variegatus | reverse complement strand
CCGGACTGCGCGGCCGGTCGCCCTGCCTAGGCGCGGAGGGCGGCGGTGACGGACTCCGCGGCCTGCTTTCAGGTACCGCTCCCCCGGCCGGCCGCTCGGAGCCGCCGGCTGCTTCCCCGGCCCGCGCGGCGGGGCCGTGGCGTAGGGGCCTTGTTGCGTTTCAGCTCGGGGGTCCCGGCGGGCGGGGCGGTGACCCCGGCCGTCGCGCCCTCACCGCTCCCACCCTCCATTCTTGTCGCCTTCACTCTCTCTCCCCGCCTCCCTCCGCAGTCCAGAGCCCGGCGGAGCCCGGACCTAGCGGGGAGAGCTGCACCCACGGCCCGCCACCCAGACCCCGCCGCCGCCGCCTCTGTCCACCTGGGTACCGGCAATGGCTTTCGTATCGCCAGATGCACTTGTGACTGAATTAGACACGGATTATTAAGAACTCATTTCCGTCCCCATCCCAGTCGCGCCAGCCGTAACCATCTCGGCTCATTTCGGCTTAGCTGCTGCTCCTCTGGACTCTGTCGGACTTTGGGGACACCATGGACCAAAGTGGGATGGAGATTCCTGTGACCCTCATCATTAAAGCACCAAATCAGAAATACAGTGACCAGACTATTAGCTGCTTCTTGAACTGGACCGTGGGGAAACTAAAAACTCATCTGTCTAACGTGTACCCTAGCAAACCAGTAAGTGTGTGAAAGCTGGGCGCAGCTGCTCTACCAGCAGCTTTTCGTGCCGTGTACCTCCCTTCTACCTACGCGTCCCCTCCCCTCTTGAATCAAATAGGTCTCTTTTGATAGACTGCCGAGTATTTTGAGTTCTGAGGTTGTGGCTGTCTCCCGAGTATCTGAATCATCACTAATACTTCCTGATGAAGTTCAATTAATTAGTAAGAGTGTGCAGAAACGTCAGGCGACATTAAGAATTGGCAGGCATGGAAAAGGGACCATTTTCCTTGGACTTAAAGCCATCGACCTAATATAGTAATGACAGATGCACCCCCCCCCTTAAAGGTAAAGAAACACTACAATTTATATTAGAGCTTCTTATTGTTTATTAGACCAAAATTCCATTTTACTGTGAACATCTAGCTCAGAAATTTGACCTTTACAAAAGTTATACTTTCAAGACCACTGTATACCAGTGTGTAGCAAGAAGTAAAGATAAGTTGTAGATCACTTTCTTCCACTATCACCCCTTTCTCATTTTCTCCTGCAGAGCACATGGAAATTTATTTAATTTAGAAGAGAACAGTCCTCCCCCCCCCCCCCCCCCCCCCCCCCCACCATTTGGTGCATCTTTTTATTTATTTCCTATGGCCATATGTAAAACAGTGCAGCAATGCTTTCCATTCTGAATCTTATCTGGATACTGCAAAGATAACAAAATACAGACAATAAGCTGTCTTCAAAGATTCGAAAGGACATATTTGGTAATTAAGAAGTCATGGAATAGTTTAGAAAAGAAGTGTAATGTCATATAGAGTATGTGAAAGTAAGACTTTCACTTTCTCCATTGAATAAATTTTTCATTCTTGAATAGTGTTTAATTGCTTAACCTTTTGTTTCAATAATGAAGGTCTTGGGTTTTAGGGTAGGAAATATTTTTGGCATCAGGCAAATTTAAGCATGGATCCATTGGAAGGTAACAATGCTTTCTAGGCATAACCTTTGTTTTATGCACTTAAGTAAGGAAGACACTTGATCTGTATTAAGATATTTATGAATTAGGACTGTTTCAGTGTTGCAATATTGCTGAGTAGGGCTTTTAGACTTGTAGAATAACCACAAAAATATGGCAGTTATAGTAAAAACAGGAGGTTTAGAAAAACAACTCTTAGTTGGCATTAGCTGTGTTTGTCAGTACTTCGTGATATAAATATTTTTAGTAGGGGCAGAAAACCTTTTAGGTATTTCAGTACTTGGAACAAATTAGTTGGATCTCTCATTTACTCAGACCTTTTGTTTGAAAGTCAAGATTTACACAGGGAGTAACAATTTGTTTGAAAATTTCTCCTTTACAGAAGATTTCTTATTGTATATAATTAGTTTTACACATTTTTGAAGTGGAAAATAGCTTTTCCAAATAGTAAGAATTGAAAGTCATAGACTATTTCCATAGTATTGTTCATAACTTACTTCAGATATGCTCAAGTATGTACTTATGTGAGGTCTTATAAATATTATACCATTAAACCAAAAGGAACTTGGTCTGCAGTATATAGACCAAGAGTTATCACTTTTCGAAAATTTTCTTTTTTAAAAAGTATCTGAGGGGAGTGTGAAACTTTCACCTTTTCTGCCCCTGGAGCAGTCTGCTTTTGGCAGGAGATCTGCCTGCACAGTGCTAGTCACTAGTGGAGGACTGTCAGTGCCCCTGTATATTAATGAGCTGCTCGAGATAGTTGCAAAACTTTTCTCCTCCCTCCCAACCTGTCCGCCTCTTGTAGACACAGTGGACACTTTTGGAGGCTATACTAAATAATATTCAGCTTATTAATGATCTAACTTGTGGCAAACCTAACTTTTTTCCTCCTCTAACAAGTTTTCTTCAAGTGAATTGTAATGTCTAAAGTTCATTTCTAGGTTAATGAGAGTGGGTGGAGCCTGTGATTGGGGGTATGTGTTTTTATTGTCATAGTATTTGATTGCGAACTTTGTATTGTCATTAGATTTGATAGGTTTACATTCTGACTTAATTATGTGAGATCTGAAGTATCACAGTTGTTGATCAACTGTTTCATGGTACCGCAAAGCCATAGGTAGTCCCCAAGGTAAGAATTGGAGTCCTAAAAGTTTACTTTGTGAGGTTGTTATTTATAATTCAGAATATTTTGCAATTAAGCAATATTGTAAAGAAAGTTCAGGTTCTCATGTCCACCCACAGTGACTACTTAACACTGACTGATTCAGTGTTTAAGTGTTTCAGCTGCTACTTTGGTGTTTAACAGATATCGTTTCTTGTGTCTCTTCCTTGTACATCTGCCTGGTGGAGGTGGGTGGACTCGGAAGCAGAGCAGGGCTCCAGTGCTTTAGGTGCAGGAGGCCCCCAGTAAGAAAGTAGCAAAGTTGGTGGCTCTGGTCAGCCCTGCTCTAATTGGATCTGATAGGTCAGGGTTGGGGGGTGCCTTGGTTCCTGTGGGCAGTGGCTTCTAGGAAAGTAAATGAGAGCTGCTGGAGGGGGAAGAATGGAGATTTGAAGTTATCCTTTTAGGATCCCTGGAAGGATAGGTCACATGTCTACATGTTATTAATGGACTTCTGGCTAAACTCTGCAAAATCTTAAATTTTAAGATCCTAGCTTTATGGTCAGATACTGATTGACTTAATCATGGATAATCTCCACATGGATATTTTAAATTCAACTCCTCCTCCCCCAATAAACTCCCAACAAATGTACCCCTCCCTACAAGGCCCACTTTCTTGGGCTTCTTTTATTTATATAACTAGAATTTTATTTACCTGGCATTTGAATATCTGTGCTAAACATGAAGGTGATGACAAGAATTCTTAGCTGTGATGAAGCTCAGACCTAATGAGGGATAGAGACTTGGGTTATAGTTCTTTGAACTAACTTGTAAGTAAATAACTATAATATTATGTGACCAGTTGTTATTACAGGAGGAGTACTGTGTGCTGTATGAGCACAGGGAGAGAGGATGAGCAGCTCTGGAGTGGGGTTAGGGTAATGTGTAGCTGTTGCAAGAAAAAGTTCATAGGGATATTCAAGTTTTCTTAAAGAGTTGATAACAGTTTTAAGCAGACAAGATGAGTCAGTCTGATAGCTCCCCCTGACTTTTTTCCCCTGTTCTTTCAGAGTTAATGTTGCACTGATGACTCTAAATGCTTTATATTACTATACTACTTAGTAATACAGTACTAAGTAAAAAAGATTATGGATCTTTAAATGGCTATGAAGGGAAAGGTATTTTCTAGTTATGCATTTAGGCAATTGCCATATTTATGAAAGTGTTTACAAAGCCATCATTAAAAACTTCAGGTGTGGAGTTGAGCTCTTTTGGAGTTTAGTTAACTTTTAATGGTATTGATAATTGGCTTAGGACTTGGTTTAAGAACTGGGAAGTGCACCAGTTCATATTGAGAGTATGTGGATAATCGTGAATCATATTCTAATATCAGATTTGTCATCACTTCATGACTTTAGTTTTTCAGATCCAGAAATCAGCTTTTAATGGGAAATATATATTCTGAAATTTAGGTGATTTCTACTAGGTGGTGAAGATACCTGACAAGAACGTCACTTTTACTTGAGTTTCAGACTTTGATATAAGTTTAGGCTTAGTTATTAGGGATATAAATATCAAAGTGGTTGAACTTGATGTTGTCTGTTAGAATGGACTGTTGAGGAGAAAACTTAAAAAATATGAATCTCTGAGTCCAGTTAGGCATCTTTGTCATGATCTCTTCTTAATATAATATCTCTTCTCATACACAAACAGTGACTGCGATGGACCTGTCTCACCCTGAGTTCAGTTTTGAAGGCAAACGTTCCTAGGGCTTGCATGCCATGGCTTTCCATTTTTCAGTCTTGGGTTCAAAATACCTCTTGATTGTTCCCTTAGTTCTGGGTTGATTTCCTCTGTCTTTGCTGTTCATGTTGTTAAACTAAAGCAATCACTTTCATTATTTAAGTCTTCTAGTTGTCTTGATAAGCTAGGCAGTTTTATGCTGCTTTTTCAAATTGTTCCTTTTCTTTAAGATTCTATTAGGATTAAAGAAGCAAGAATAGAACCAGTAGTATATGTTCTTTTCTGAGAAAATAACATTCTGTAACCAGATTGCCTGCAATCCAGAAGGAAGTCTTACTTTTTTTTATCAGTGGAAATAGCATGTAATATATAATTTGAAATTTATATCCCCCTTAATTTTTGTAGTTCCCTATTACCTTACTTAGGCAGATCACTTTTAAAACTTGCTAGGTTAACTACCTTGGAACTGTTGATTTAAAGGGGCTATAATACATACACATAAATCATTTTTGTTTTAAAAGTCTATTGTCTTATAAAATTTTAATAAATTAAGAGGGTTTCATGTCACCTAGCAATATAGTTCAAAATTTTAAAACCCCGTTCTAGCAAATATTACTATCAAATTGAATGTACAGGTTGATGAAAAACAGACTAAGTTAAGTTCTGAAGGACTGCTGACTAAAATTAGTTTTATTTAAGTCCTTTGTAGCCTTCTCCTCATGTCTTTTTGGAGAATAACAGTACTATGAAGGTAATGTCTTGTTTGATAATGCATCAGTGCTTTTTAATGTAGGACTTTTCTAGAACTTTTAGTATGAGTTTCTCTTCTTATATATTAAATACTAATTTGATTGTCTACAATGCTTTTATTTCAGTGCCCTGATTTAAATTACCATTTACTAAGTGGTTGCCAGGCATCCTACTAAGCGATTGATATGCTTTATCACATTTATTCCTTGTAGACACTTTATGATGTAAGGTTTATTATTAGCTCTGGTTTATAGATGAGGAAACTGAGGCTTGGTGGTTTTTTTTGCCCAAGGTCATAGAACTCTAATTAGTAGAATTGAAATTTGAACCCAGGTTGGTCTGACTTGAAAGCCTAGGCTTTTAACCATTACAATTTATATTATATGTGATGGCTATATGTGGTAATAATAAGAAAGGTATTTAGGGACTTGGGCCATCTCAGTTATATACTTGTAAACTAAAAAGAACCAATTGCACTATAAAAAGAGGTAAATATATTTAGATGGTTTGTCATCAAGAGGCTACATGTAATAGATAACACAGGCTTACAATTGTGCTAACTCTTAGTGTGTGGTTGTTGCTGTTCACTCTGATAAATTATAGGGAAGACATGGGAACGTAATATTGCTTTGTCCCACCTTTTCATAATCTACTAGTTTGTAGGAACCATAGCAGTTGTATACTTTGGCTTTCTCTATTATACATCAAGTGTCTACCTGATACATGAATGACTGGTGAGCAGAAACAGCTAAGCAGGGAATGTCCTTCTGGTGTTCCAGAGAATATTATTCTTTAAGCTTCCATATGCTGGTTTTGCTTACTGTTGCTGCAAGGAGACAAGGGGTAGAGGCAGTTTGGGTAACCATGCTTCCATTTACAGTGTTTCTAAATTTCTCGGGGCTTTAGATTGGGTGAATTTAGTCGGAGATGGGAGGGAGATGTGTTCCATTACAAGTTCACAGAATACATTTCCCACAGAAATGATATTTTGTGCATCTCCTGAGACCCACTCTCTAAAGCTGTTTAACACTGGTGACTGCACTACAGTTATGCGTCCCTTGACAGGGATGTGTTCTGAGAAATGCATCATTAGGCAATTTCATTGTCGTGTAAAAGTGTATTGTGAAAGTTTATTATAAAAGCGAACAGTGACAAATATTTCAGTCATACACACTCACCATGTGAACGTGGTCCCTATAAATATGTCACTAATTCTTTCTGTGCCTCACTTTCCTTATCTGTTAAATGGGGATTAGATTAATGTCCCCTCCACGAAGTTATAAAAATTAAATTACAGGTAGCTGGCACTACCTGTGCCTGGCACTCAGCAAGCACTCAGTGAATGTTAGCTGACTGTTATTAACTATTATTTTGCTATGGGGGGGATGGGTGGGAATTATTTAAAAATGCAAGAATTCTAAAGTAGACAACAATCCTTTCACTTGGGGTCAGATCTGCTGTGTCAAAAGCTTGGCTTTCTGTCCTAATGGTCTGAGCTACCTTTGGGAGGGTCTTCCATGGGTAAGCTAAGCCCTCTTCCTCCACATTTTGCAGTTGGTGTGTTTACACCAGCATCACCACAAATACGATTAATGTGTTGTACTATGATGTTACGATGTCTCTAGGCAATAGGAATTAGGCAATAGGAATTTTTCAGCTCCATTGTAATCTTTTGGGACTACTGTGGTGGAAATGTCATTATGTGGCACATGACTATATATGTAAGTACTGAAATGTTAATGGTTACTACTTTCAAAGGACTTGGGTTATAGTTCTTTGAGCTCACTTGTAAGCTGAAGAGTGCTCTGAGCTACTAGCATGCTAGATATTTTAAAATTTAAAAATTAATATTTTAAAATTAGCATGTGGACTTTTTCCTCTTCATTTTGCAGATGAATAAAGAAACAACTTTTTTTTTTTTTTGTAGCTGGCCAGCACAGGATCAAACCCTGGACCTTGGTATTATCTAACTGACTGAGCTAACTGGCCAGCCTAGCATGTGGAATTTGATTATGCTGAGCTGGATAAACTAGAAATATGGTTTTTTAAGCCATATTATGAGAGACCTATTTAGTCCTTGACATAAAAAATTAATCCTTTGATAGTAACTATTTCCTGAAATATGAAAGTACTGTTGGCTTTGTAAACTCATCTATCAGACTCTTGTGAATATTTTAAATGTATTAGGGATGCATGGTATTTTATCTGTTTTGATATCTGGTTAACCACTAAAGGCAGACAGTTTAGATAATAGTATATACTATATGTAAACCTTCTAGAAAGAAAGAAAAACTTTCTCCAGATTAGGATTTATTTTTGCATATTATACCAGCAGGTGAGCTTTCCTCATCTTGGTTTTTAGCAATGTCTGTTAAGTGGGTAGCAGAGTTTTTTTCGACAAGTTGGCTAAGCACCTTTTTATTTGGAGTGGGAAAGCTCTGTCTCTGGGCTACTCCAGAGTACCATCAGGATGTTTCCACCTTGTTCTTCATCTTATTATTTAGCTGACCCTACTCTATCATCTATGACCACGTTTTGTCCAGGGTGGTGCAGTGGAGGTGGTAAAGGAGTGTACTTGACAGGATTTTCTGACAAGTGGATGTAGGGTTGAGCACCAGGTAAAATTGTGGTGTTGTTAACAGAGATGGCCAATTATATTTCTGTGTTATTCTGTGGAGCCATTATCTTACCAATAGAACCTTTTAATTGACTGTTTAATTAGTACTTTTAGATTTGTTAACCCTGAGTCTTCTGAATTCTTATATTTAAAGGGTACCATGTAATTTTTTTATTGAGAGAAAAAATGAACTTTTATTATGTTGAACCACTAAGATTTTCGAGTTTGTTATAGCACCTATCATTACTTACCCCAACTATAAAGAAATGTATTTTCACGCAAGGTAACAGGTAGTGTTTTTAGCAGGTGTGGATAAATAAAATTATGTTACTTTTACAAGTTGAATTTGCATTGAGATCTCAAAATTTGTACTGAAAAGGAAACTAATGCTGTAGCTTCCAATACCAAAATAACTAGTTGAAAACTCAGTTGATTATTATTTGTTATCATGTCTAACAAATGGTTTGCCTGATATTTAAGTTAAATTTATTGATTTATTGGTATTTAAACTGAAGAGGCAATTTTTTTAGTGATGTGGAAAAATTTTCAAGTCTCACTTCTTACCTAATTTAGGTACATGAGAAATTTATTTTCTCTGTTTTCATTCACAGTAAAATTAAAGAATTCCTTTTCCTCTTAACACTTCAGATTATCTGAAGGCATTTGAATATTCAATTGATGGGCTGGCCCGGTGGCGCACTGCGCTAGTGCGCCACTTGGGAAGCGCGGCGGCGCTCCCGCCGAGGGTTCGGATCCCACATACAGACCGGTTCCCGCTCACTGGCTGAGCGAGGCGCGGGGGCAGCGCCGAGGGTTGCGATCCCGTTGCCGGTCCCGGTCCGGTACGGGGGCGACACTGAGGGTTGTGATCCGTTGCCGGATACGGAAAAAGACAAAAAAAAAAAAAAAAAAAAAAAAAAAAAAAAAAATTT
>NW_007733429.1:9740-13693 GCF_000696425.1 Galeopterus variegatus | reverse complement strand
AAAAAAAAAAAAAAAAAAAAAAAAAAAAAAAAAAAAAGAATGAATATTCAATTGAAAGTAACAATACTTTTCTTGAGATACAATTCACATACTATAATTTTTGCCCTTTTAAAGTATACAACTCAGTGGTTTTTAGTATGTCACAAAGTTGTGCAGTTATCATCACTAATTCCAGAATATTTTTATCATCTTTAAAAGAAACCCTATACCTATTAGCAGCCACTCCCCATTCTTTGTTCCACAAGCCCTTGGTAACCACTAATCTGTCTGTCTCTGGGTTTGCCTCTTCTGGTCGTTTCATATAAATGGAATCATAGGGCCTTTCGTGTCATTATTCACTTAACATAATGTTTACAAGGATCATCTATGTTATAGCATGTATCAGTACTTCATTCCTTTTATGGCCAAATAATATTTTGTTGTATGTATATATCATATTTTGTTCATTTATCAGTTGATAGACATTTGAGTTTTTTCCACTTCATGATTATTATGAATAATGATGCTATAAACATTCTTATACCAATTTTTGTGTGAACAAATGTTTTCAGTTCTCTTGGGTGTATACTTAGGAATGGAATTGAGTGTATACCGTGTCATAGAGTAACTCTATGTTTAACTTTCTGAGGAACTACCAAAGTGTTTTCCACAGAGGCTGCACCATTTTACATTCCTACCAGCAATGTATGAGGATTCCAATTTCTCTACATCCTTGTCCACACTTGTTTTTGCTTTATGTATTTTGGGGGGCTGGGAGGTGGGTACCATGTAATTTTGTTATATTTTTATGCTGCTTCTCTGAAAATTGATGCTCCCTAGCTGTGGAAAGATAAAACAGTTTATTTGAAGTTGACTACTAATTTAGAGAAAAAAAATACTAAAGTACTAACACGGGATTGCTTCTTCATCATAATCTGCTAATATTACTACCATTTGTAGAAATAAACCAGATGATTTAACACCAGCAAGTGTTTTTTTATTTTTTTTATTTTTATTTTTTCCTTTTTGTCTTTTTTTTTTACTGACCGGTAACGGGATTGCAACCCTCGGTGTCGCGCCCGTACCGGGGACCGGCAACGGGATCGCACCCCTCGGTGTTGCGCCCACACCGCGCTCAGCCAGTGAGCGGGAACCGGTCTCCACATGGGATCCGAACCCTCGGCGGGAGCGCTGCCACGCTCCCAAGCGGCGCACTCTCCAGTGCGCCACCGGGCCGGCCCGCAGCAAGTGTTTTAAATTAATGTGATTCATAGACTATTTCATTTCCATTCTTTTTTTTTTTTTCCTTTTTGTCTTTTTTCGTGTCCGGCAACAGATCGCAACCCTCAGTGTCGCACCCGCACCTTGCTCAGCCAGTGAGCGGGAACCGGTCTCCACATGGGATCCGAACCCTCGGCGGGAGCGCTGCCACGCTCCCAAGCGGCGCACTGTAGCAGTGCGCCACCAGGCCAGCCCTTCATTTCCATTCTTAATGATTACATGTAAGATAACCGATATAACAAACTTCAAATGAGTTGTGTCTTCCAAATCTGTATAAACAGTTTTGGACTCATAACAATTCATTTAACAAATTTGCATTTAGCATCTACTTTGTCAGGCACAGTGCTAGTCTCTTGGAACCCAGCAATGAACAAGACAGACATTGACCTTTTTTTTTTGGCACATATATTCCACTTAGAGAAAATAACGTGAACATAATTACAGATTGTGATTTGTATTATGAAGGAAATAAACAGGGTGTGTGGAAGGGAATACTGTACTGTAAGCTTGTAAGTAAGGGAAGACCTGGCCGAGGAGGTCATTTTAAAGCTGAGATCTAAAGGATGATTATGAGCCATCTATGCAAGAGCTGGGAGAGAATACTGCAAGCAGGGCATCTGAGCTGGGAAGGAGCTTGGGGACTTAAGCAAATGCCAGTTTGGCTAGTGAGTGAAGAGGAACAAATTCTATCAGAGGAGGCTGGAGAGAGACAGAAGCCAGGTCTGGCCATGGTAAGGAATTAGAATTAAATCCGAAGGTATGGCCATGGTAAGGAATTAGAATTAAGTCTAAGAATGACAGGATTGATTGACATTTTTAAAAGCTCACTCTACCTGCTAACTCTGGAATGGAAACAAGAGGCTTTTGCAGAAGGCTAAGCAAGAGATGATGGGTTAGTTTAAGGTAGTGGCAATGGACATGGAAAGAAGTAGACTGATCTTAGGGACTTTTGGAGAAAGAGTTGATAGGATTTGCTGACAGTTAGATATGAGAGTCAAGGTGAGGAAAAGAAAAACCGAGGATAATGCCCTGGTTTTGGGCTTAAACAACTGGTGGCAGGTTGTTATGGGGTAGGGAAGAAGTAAGAGGAAAGATTTTGGGAATTGGGAATTGAGATCCATTGTAGATGTTTTGACTTTGAGTTGCCGATTAAGACATCTGAAGGTGTCAAATGTCACAGCAGTTGGATATAGAGATATGGATCAGAGAGGGAGAGAGAGAGGCTGTGGATAGAGAGACAAATTTGCAATTTGTAGAATTTAGCAAAGGACCCTGGAGTTGCAAAGACCAGTGATATGAATGAAGTGTACACATGCCTTCTAATGATTTTTCTAAACCTTGATCCCTCTTCCAGAGGTACAAATGGTGAACACTGTGGTGGCTTTCCTTCTCCTTGCAAATATCAGAACCTTTTGCTGGGCATCCTACTGAAGGATTTGTTTAACCATTGCCCAACTTTTCTGTTCTGTAGATGTAGGCTTTAAAAAAGAAGAATTTGAAAATAAGGGATTAGCAGTCTCACTCTGGGCTACTGGTGATACTACTTTAGTCAGCTACATTTTGGGTTATATGATATTTGCTAGCTTTTAAATTTAATAATTATTTGTATGCATTTCTCAAACTGAGACCCATAGTTTTGGGACTAGGAGTTCTCAAAATCTTTGAGTTTTTATCGTGACATAAAAATTATCATTATCAGTAATCTGGATGATCAGTTTATACCTGTCTTGACATTTCAGCACCTGTCTCTTTAACTAAATGATCTTCCAAGTATGTTTCACTTGTATTGCAAAATTTTTCAAGCTTGGGCTTCTGGAGTCTGTAGAATCTCCATTTGACAATGATCTATTGTTTCTGTTAAAAATTTGTTTTAAACTTGCCTACTAATGAATTATGGGAGTAAACTTTTTACATTGGCTTGCCAATGTACTTAATTTTTGTATACTTTTATCAGTAGTCACAAATATTGAGTTTTCTAGCATATGTTTTTCCTTATCTTGTTTAGAAGTGATACTTGTGATTAAGTATCTGATTAATTCCATTACTATTACAGATTAGTAGGAAAATGGTGATTACCCATATAGAAAGTAGATAATATATAGATATCTTACATTTAGATGTAGCTGGTAAACATTATATCCTTCTACCAAAAATCCAAGTTAAATAACTTAAATTTTGGACATGGACTTATTTTTACCAATATCTGAATATTTTTCTCTTTGTGTAGAGAAGATAAAAATTAATTAAAATATTTCCTTTTGTTATTTATAAATATCATTTTAAACTGAGACTAATGTGGATTGGGATTTTTCTTTTTTAGTCATTAAAAAAGTGATAGCCATTGCACCTTTAACCCAACCTATTTTAGCAGTGTCCTAAAGTGTCTTAAATGCATAATGAACATACACATTCTGCTGTTAGTCATAGAACTTTTCAGTACTTTCACGTAATCTCATGAAACTGCATGATGTAGAGGGAGTAGGTACTAGAAATGTAATGAACATACACATTCTGCTGTTAGTCATAGAACTTTTCAGTACTTTCACGTAATCTCATTAGATTCTCATGAAACTGCATGATGTAGAAGGAGTAGGTACTAGAAATGATGTTCACTGAGTGCTCACCAGGCATTATGTTCACTGAGTGCTCACCAGGCATTATGTTCACTGAGTGCTCACCAGGCATTATGCTCT
>NW_007733429.1:8160-9333 GCF_000696425.1 Galeopterus variegatus | reverse complement strand
TTTTTCCCTGTAATGCAAAACTCTTTATTAGTTGTGTATATTTACTTTCTCTAACTGTATTTCTTTTCTTTTTTCGTGAATCTATTCCAATTAGGTTTTTATCCTGCCACTCCACCAAGATTGCTTTTATCAACATCACTAGTGATCTCCTTGTTGCAGGATATTGTGTGTGGGGGGTACAGAGATAAATGGAATAATGTGACAGAAACGTGTAATAACAGAAACCTGGAAATGTTCAAATATCCATTAATAAACTGTAGTATTTCCACATAATGGGGCATTATGCATTTGTCAAAAAGAATGAGGGAAGATATCTTCATACTACTTAAGATTAATCTCCAGGATATGGTAGTGAGAAAAGAAGGTATAAGAGAGTAAGTATCATGTACTATCTTTTATGTAAGAAGAGAAATAGGAGTATGTGTATATTCAGTTTTGTTATATTGCTAAAAAGAAGTGATGGAAGGGTAATCCAAAATTATAAGGTGAGGGGACAGGGATAGAAGCTAAACCTTTTTGAATGTACCTTATTCTGTAGTTTTTACTTCATTGCTATTGTATGTATAATTTTTTTTTTTNCAAGCGCCGCACTCTACCGAGTGCGCCACCGGGCCGGCCCTGTATGTATAATTTTTTAAAAAAACAAAATTACTGAAAAAAATCCCTAAATGGAAACACAAGAATTTAACAATGTCAGGATGGTGACGTAGCTACAAAAAGAATTATTTCAAGTAACTTTAAAACACAGTATCTTGACTGTGTATTCCTAGTGGCATATGTCTTAAGGACAGAAAAATGACACAAGAATTCTTAAACTTCATTCAATATTGTTAGTAGCAATCTTATTATTAATTTGAGATTATATATAGTAGGAAAACAAATAAGTACATTTGCTAATGGCATATGTTTGTTAATGTCATTAGCAAGCAAGATTTTCAGGGTGAGAGAAGAAACAAAATATGTAAAACCTATTTAACTTAAATGGGAAATGTCAGTATGAACTCGGGATTTAAATTTGTGTTTCTAAAAAAATACGTGTTTTCTAGCTCTGCTCACTGAAGAATCCTAGAAGTAGTGACAGGTAACAATAAGCACTCCGAGCTCCCAGATACTGGTCTTCAGATACCACTTCCCATTCAAAGGAATCAAGGCTCCTGGAGCAGTGGCTGATCC
>NW_007733429.1:5515-6751 GCF_000696425.1 Galeopterus variegatus | reverse complement strand
AAAAAACGTTTTTGAGCAAGTGGGAAAGTTGAGCAGTGCTAGATAATTATATAATAAGGAATAAATATTTGTTGACTGTAGTAACATTGTGGTGGTGTGGGGCAAATGCACAGAGGAATCCAAGACCCGTGTCAGTGTTGTAGTTTTATAGCTCTTTATTTTAGTGTTGCAGCTCTTTGCTTAGTGTTATAGCGCCTCTTTTTGCTGGCAAGCAAGGAGAGCACTGGGGAGCAGGAACTCCTAAGCCAGAGTCTCCCAGAACAAAGGAAAAGACCCCCTTATATAGCCTAAATTCCTGCCCTTTTCCCTCACAGTTTCCTGTTGAGGCCCTCTTATGTAAATGAGGGATGCTGTCCTACTAATTTGGATTGGCTGATTGTGGGACACAGTCCATTGGTCACTTTAGGAGCCTAATTTGCCTCTGGCCCCTGGGGGAGGGTGTGAGGCTGCTATTATCTCATAGAGGGTGGGCCCAAGAAGCAGGCAGGGTAAATGGCAGGGGCCAGAGTTTGCAGTGGAGCATAGAGTTTCTAAAACAGTTTCTCAAGTGGAAAAGGGAAAGGCTCAACAATTAAAAATGCTTAGGGTCCCCTGCAACATTCCCCACTGGTTTTATGTACATGGCTCAAATCCTAGACTCATCATCAACATTTAATCTGGCATAATGGGTTCTTAAAACCATAAGTTTTTTCGATTGTACACTTTTCTTAATGTATCTTGTGAGGCCAGTCAGTATACAGGGGCCTATAGTAAAGAGTAATAGGATTATGAGTAGGGGACCTGTTAAAGGAGTGAGAGAGTTGTTAACCGGGGAGACCAAGAGAATAAATCTTCATACCAATTGTGGTTTTTGTTTTTTATTTCTTCCTTTTTTTTTTTAACCTTTTTAACTAGGGAGAGGCTATCCTTTATTATTTCTGAATGATTTGTATAAAAGCAACAATTTTCTCCTAGAGCTATACATAGTCCACCTTGTTTTAGGAATGAAAGATCAAGGCTCCTCCTATTTTGTAGCGCTACCTCTGCTAGTGAATCTAAGAAGTTTCTTTTTTTTTTTTTTCCTTTTTTTTCGTGTCCGGCAACGGATCGCAACCCTCAGTGTCGCGCCCATACCGGACCGGGACCGGCAACGGGATCACAACCCTCGGTGTTGCTCCCACACCTCACTCAGCCGGTGAGTGGGAACCGGTCTGTATGTGGGATCCGACCCCTCGGCGGGAGCGCCACCGCGCTCCC
>NW_007733429.1:2256-4572 GCF_000696425.1 Galeopterus variegatus | reverse complement strand
AAGGGTTGCGATCCCGTTGCCAGTCACAAAAAAAAGACAAAAAAAGGAAAAAAAAAAAAAAAAGGAATAATTTCAAGTAATAAAAGATTGCCAGAAATTCGTACCAAATATTCTCAAAATCACAAAGGCTACACCGTAGGCCAGAGAATGTAGTTTGTCAGGTGTAATCCTGAAAGCAAATAACAACAATATCACCAATGTATTATTACTAACTGTAGAGAATGTATACTAGATTCAAGGTTAATTTATTTTTCTTGTATATCAATTATACTAAGAGTCTTTAGCGAGTTGACAGAATTCAGTCTGGCCTACTGAAGGACTGCAACTTTCTCCATATGCTGCTCCTTACCAACCAATTCCAAAGCTTCTTGCTCTTCACAAAGAGAAAGAATTTTATGGCCCACATCCTCTGTCCAGCTTTCTTTTTCTTTCCTAAAAAACTTAGCACTAGCTTCCATATTGGTTTTTCTTCATTCTGTTGTGCGCACCCATTATATTAGATTTCTTTTTGCTCCTGTGAGATCAGCTCTCCACCTTTTTCTACCTTGCTCTCTGCCCTGGGAGGCTGACCTAAATGGACTACATCAATAGGCTTTCTTGCCTTTCTGGCTTCTGATTGGTTCTACCAGTGGGCATTCTGAGTGAGGGAGGAAAGTGAAGTCAAGGTCTTCATTCCCAGACTCTCTCCCTGCAGTCATCTCAGGCTGATTGGGTCCCCCTAGGCAAAGCAGTGCACTCTACAGGCCTCTCTCGCACTCCTTGTTTCCCTTTGAGCCTCAGGTGGTAACATATGAGAGGTATTGCACTATACATTGGGAGTCCTTACACTATGCCCACATTTTATTTTATTTATTTATTTATTTATTTATTTTTTTAAATTTTATTTTTTCGATATACAATGAGGTTGATTATTGTAGCCCATTACCGAAACCCCCCTCCCTCCTGCCTCTCCCCACCCACCCAACAATGTCCTTTCTGTTTGCCTCTCGTATCAACTTCAAGGAGTTGTAGTTGTTAAGTCTTCTTCCTGCCCCTGCTCCCCCCCCGTTTTTGTCTGTGTGTGTGTGTGTGTGTGTGTGTGTATGAATTTATTTATTTATTTTTAGCTTCCACCAATAAGTGNTGGTCTTCAGATACCACTTCCCATTCAAAGGAATCAAGGCTCCTGGAGCAGTGGCTGATCCATGTGTGGGGCAGGGAATGTGGAAGATGAACCTGAGGCATTGTATGTCTGAAAGCAAGGAAGTTATTAAAGAGGGCAGAGGTCAGTTAAAACGACACAGGAGCCAACTTGATGGAGTTCCTACTGGCCACAGACAGTGCAGTTTGAGGATCAAAAAATAAAATGGCAGTACACTGAAAAACATAAAATTCTACAAGCTCATAATGATACTTAAAAACAAAACCTAAAACTCATCGGCCCTTCTGGAGATTGCTTGGACAGTCACCCTGAAAACTGATAAAAGGAAAGA
Source organism: Galeopterus variegatus (assembly GCF_000696425.1). NCBI lineage: Eukaryota > Metazoa > Chordata > Mammalia > Dermoptera > Cynocephalidae > Galeopterus > Galeopterus variegatus. Next base: position 3,100 of record NW_007733429.1, on the reverse strand, counting down.
ACTGTGCACCTTTGCTGCCTTCTTATACAGACTGTGTAACCAAGCAGTTGGTGAGGTAAAGTTCTTTTAGAAGAATCATAGCTAATAAATTATAGAATTAGAAAACAACAGTTTTCCACTCCTAATGAAATAATGGAACTAGGCAGTCGAATCTTAGCTAATTAATAAGGTTTTTGGGAACTTTATAAGGGATGGATCAGGCTGACAGCATCTGAACTGCTGATCAATCTTAACATCACCAATAGTGATCATCCAGTCTACACGTGCTGATAATGATGGGATTCAATAGGAAGTACGTAGTCCTGTTATAAAGTACTCTTGTCAAACAAAAGGGAATGTGAATCTAATAAGCCCTCTAGATCTAACTGCGTTATGCAGGGACAGAAGGAACATGCTGTTACAATACCAGGAGGATACAGTCAGCCAAAACAGACTGCGAGATTCTACAAGACAACTTCGTTTCTTTAACAAATAAATAGCATGGGAAAAATTAAAAGGAAGTAGAAACTGTTAAAAGATTAAAAGAAATATGACAACCCAGTCTTACGTGTGGACCTAGTTTGGATTCTGATTCAGTCAAGTTATCTCTAAAAAACGTTTTTGAGCAAGTGGGAAAGTTGAGCAGTGCTAGATAATTATATAATAAGGAATAAATATTTGTTGACTGTAGTAACATTGTGGTGGTGTGGGGCAAATGCACAGAGGAATCCAAGACCCGTGTCAGTGTTGTAGTTTTATAGCTCTTTATTTTAGTGTTGCAGCTCTTTGCTTAGTGTTATAGCGCCTCTTTTTGCTGGCAAGCAAGGAGAGCACTGGGGAGCACGAACTCCTAAGCCAGTGTCTC
>NW_007733429.1:0-1023 GCF_000696425.1 Galeopterus variegatus | reverse complement strand
GGTGGGAGCGCCACCGCGCTCCCAAGCGGCGCACTATAGCAGTGCGCCACCGGGCTGGCCCTGAATCTAAGAAGTTTCTAATTGGCTAACAGATATATTTTCTTCTTTCCTAGGTCTAGATCAATTTGTTGACTTAAGGCTTTAAAATTTTGGTTGCTTGTTATGAGAACTGTGGTGCTAATAGCTGCAGAGCCTGCAATGCCAAGACTTATAAACAGAGGAATTAAGCATGAACTGCTCATTTTTCGAGGGAGGTGTTGCCTTTCTGCTGCTCCTTCATGGTAATAAATTTGGGGGACAATATAAACAAGTACACAAAATTCAGTCCTATTAGGTGTAAGGAAATTTTGAATAGCTATGCAGGGAGTCAAGCCTGTCAAACAAGTAAGCCAAGCATGGGAAGGGGTGACGAGGAAGTCAGAAGCTTGTGACCCATGGGTTGTATTAATGGTTACCACATATGTACGTGTGGTCTTATAGGAGAACTTTTTAGGGTCATAATCATTTGTTTTTATATAAAGTCCTTGGTTTTGCACACCACCAAGTGTAAGTTTGGGCTTTTGTCCCCATGGGCAAAGTCTGTCTGCGGTGATTTCAGTCAGGTTCAGAGACCTGACAGTTTGGTTCTCCGACTTAGCCTTATTGTTTCATTCCCCCTGAGAGATTTTATCCTCCTTATTCCTAAGGTGAAGGGGGCCGGAGGTCTCTTTCTTCTGAAACTGCTTCCTGCTGGCCATGGGCGTAGTCCCTGCTTACATTTTGGAGGTATAAAATCTCTCATTGGCTGATCTAGTGATTTATAGGGACTTAGTTCCTCTTAGGAGAGGTTGGGTTGGAATCCTTGGGTTATCACCATCTTGACGTGGAACTGTAGCCTAGAAGATAACAAGCTTTACAAACAGATTAAAACACAGGGCTAGAATCGAATAACACGTGTGTTAGCGTTTCCTTCTGAAAAATAATTTTTTTTCAAGTTTCCCAAATTTACCAAAGGTATCTATGACAAGACTAATTTATTTGCAA
>NW_007733428.1:100576-111152 GCF_000696425.1 Galeopterus variegatus | reverse complement strand
TCTCCAGCTTCCACACTCACCCTTCCACTCCAACTCCATAGCCCGAGTTTTTTCTCTCCTTCTGCACAAGGGCTGATGTACATTAAGATTCCATCTCACAATGGGGTGAAAGGATAAGATGTATCTTAATTTACCTGGTGTTCTACCTACCTAGCTTATTTAGATTTTCAGCCTGCTGAGAAGGAATTGGACCTAGCTTAATGATCGGTTCAACACTTAACCTGTTGCTGACACTTGAATGTGTTAAAAGTCAGGGACAGCATTTTGGCAGGCATCCTGGGGGTAGGAGATCCTCTCCATCCCTCTGTCATTACTTAAGTTTCTGCCCAGCAAAGTCCAGAATACAGGACTTGTAATGAGATTAAGTCTGAACTTAAAAAATCTCATTCCTTGGATTTCAGCTACAGTTTTAATGCTTTTTGGCATGGGTGAGGCCCCATATTTCCAGCTTGACACCCAAGCTTTCGGTTCCTACAGCTTCCAGGATCTTGGTGCTTCTCTGCTGCCTACCTTCTACAAATTATTAAAAATTAATTTGCTTCAGTTCGGCATTATCTGACAATTGCACTGACCCCCCTGTAAACCTTTCTGGCTAATTTACATCCCCGCCATGAGGCTTAATGTCTCCAATGCTGGTGCACATTATTTTAAGCGCATGCCAATTATAATTTTTTAACACAGTCTGAAAATCATGTTGTTACTTAGCAACAAAGGTCACTCTAATAAATAATATCTTATGAGCCTATTGATACTCTCGATGCTTTTTCATGGGGATTGAGAGTTAGTGTTGAGACCTTTCCCAGCTACTGCTAACATCTGAGCTATTGACAAGTATCCATTACCTGCAGCTCCTGTAATATGTGCAAGCTCAGCTCCCCCCTCACTTGAAGTCCTCCTTCTTTTCACTTTAGCCCCTATTGGACAGTGATTGGGTGGGCCTGGCTAAGCTCCTCTTTTCCCATCTCTCCTCCCCTGTGTTCCTTATACCCGGGGGCCACAATAGGAAAACAGATCCAAAAGGTAATAGGATTTAGATACATCATACTGAAGTCCCTGGAATGTTTTATTTCAGAAGTCAAGGGTTGAACATCACTAATGATATCGAAGACATTTTTCTCCTTGTAGATTCTTGTTTTCCCCCTGGGAAATGGTCTTAGCTGCAGGCATGTTGCATGGTGGACCTTTTGCGGACAACCCCAGAGGTAATCAGGGCTTAGGGATTCCATAGCATGGATGGACTCCAGACTTAAACCCCAAGGGCATTCCCCCCTTGGTGTCTCCCAGACTTCTACAGCACTAACAGCCTTCTCTTCTCTGATGGGTGCCTTCCTCCCTGGGCAATGGGGAGCCAAAACTTACCTTGGGAAGCTTAGCACTAGGTTTCTTTGAAAACTGTAAAGTCTTATAAATACAAGGAAATCCTTGTTATGAGTACTCAAAGACAAGCAAATCTCCATGAAACCTGGCAGTGTCTCTGGGAAAGGAAAAGGCCACCCTTTCTGCCCTCTTATCATTGCCCAACATATATTATCCCAGAAGTGAGTCTCAGACAAAAGACCATTGACTTCCATGAACCATGGACTACCATTGGGAGCCTCCGTCCTTAGAGAGCCAGACTAGGATTTTCTTCTTACGGTTTGACTCATTTAAGGCTTCACAGGTGCCTACACAAAGGGGAAGTTTGTTTCACACTACCAGTCCATATTCTCTGTTCTATAGAAATCAAGTCTAGTGCTATTAGTTCACATTAATTCATTGCTAAGTACTGTGCCAGACATTTTTACATACCTTATCTATTTAATCTAAAGACATAGGTGCAACTATTATTCCCATCTTGCAAATGAGGAACTGTGGCACAGAAGAATTCTGTATTATTTGGTTACCATGTATCAGAGACAAGATTTATAAGAGATTCTGGCTCCAAAAATCCATGCACTTAGCCATTTCCCTTAACCACCAGTATGCTACAAACCCTTGCTAATGACAACACTTATTTTAAGGGCCATGAAATCAGACCAGACTGGAAAATCTTGGGTGGTCCCATCTTCCATAGCCTAGCTATGAAACAAAATTACCAGAGATCCTGCTCTTTTACTCTTGTTAACCAAGATGAATCCCAGCAAACTGGACCAGATGAATTTTTCACTCCTTGGCCAGTTTCCCTGTAGTTGTAAAGATCCAGCCTTAGTAACATAATCTACTGAACTCTTTCCACTTGCAAGGCACTGTACTAGGCACTGGAAGAAACATAGCCATGTAGGATAGCCTCATTATGATCTAAACCCTATGTGCTCTGGCCATGAAATGTCTTAGCAGGGTAAAGAGTCTAACTGAACAGGATACTAGCACCGTTTAACTTTACCTTTCATATAATCATCATTTCACGTCATTCCCAGGGAATGGAGGAAAACACAGCTATCATACAAGCTGGTTCTTTCCAAACCAGCACTTCTCATATCCAGACAGAAGGTCAATGGTCTGTACAGAAAGGACCCAAGCTGTGTCATTTCAACAAGCCCCAGCAGGGGCTTCTCAGGTTCACGCTTAGCCCTATCACCAGCCTCTATTTGGCTGATAACCCGGGTGTGTCTGGAGGTCTGAAGGCACTGATGCCGGCCGAGCATGTTCCATTGTGCAGGGGCATTTCCTACACTATTTCATTTGAATTAAAAATCATTTGAGATTCTGTTCCTAAACCAGTGTAGCCTGGGGCCTCTAAAAAGACAGCTGTTGAACCCGATTGTCATCCTAGGGCTTCTGCAGCACATCACTCCCAATCAGAGTGCAGCCTCACAGGCTACTAGCTCACCCTCTGGTGGGAAATTGCTTCCTACAGTCTTCCATGGAACAAAAGCCAGCCACACCATCAGGAACCATAAAGAAGCCAAAAGGCAAGCAGCCATCCTCTTTGGTCAGATTCGTGTCAATATCTCTGCTTTCCAGTGCTGCTCTCTCTCTCTCTGCCCTGTTGTATTTATTCTGAAGTGTGTTTGTTTCATCACACTGCAGTGGTTTGCATGTTTTCTTAATCTTTACCTTACCCTTGCCCACTGGTATATAACAGCTATCTTAAAACAGGGTCTCCATGTTCTCGGTTTGTCCATCCATTCATTCATTTACTCATTCATTCACTACATTTTTATCGGGAGCCATTAGATGTCAGACTGTGCAAGATGTTGAAAATACAAATGAATAAAATGCCACCTTTGCACGGGAGGAAGTCAGGGTCAGGTAAAGGAGGCAGACACATGAGTCGATCATTGTGATGCATGCAATACGCTTGTTCAAAATTCAGGAACAGTGCTGAGGAAGGTGAGACAGACTAGGGAAGAATGGATACACCTGCACAGAGGAGGAAGTAGAGAAGGGGGATCATTGCTACATCCTAAGGACCAGAGAGGGGAGGGTTCCAGAAAAAGGGACTGGGAAAACCAAAGGCAAAAGACATGAAAGAGCCAGAGGGGTTTAGAAAACTCTAGTAAGTTTGTCATCATCGGAGTGTGGTATGTGTAGCATGAAGCACCAAGCATCAGGACAATAGACAGGAGACAGGGCCAGGTTTTGAAGCGCCTTGTGTGACCCAGGGGATGCTTTGTTTGGCAATATCAATAACATGATTTTTAAGGATTACGATGTGCCAGGCCCTGCACAATGCGTTATCTCATCTGGTCCTTATCACATCCCCATGAGGTAGGTAGTATTAGATTGAACCATAAGAAATCTACCAATATTCCATCATTTTGACATACAGACATGGAAATCCCATGGTCCAACCTCATGCTGTTATGTCATCACCATTTAAGAAATGGATAAATTAAAGCATCTTAGTTTCTTGCCCAGAATCATATAGCTACTATGTAGAGTGAAAAAGATTCAAACCCAGACAGCTGATAAGTGATGTTAGAGGAGAGGTAGAATTTTAGATAAGGGACCAGAAGACCTCAAGGAAGTGAGAATGAAACATGTGGTTATCTAGGGCAGAGCATTATGGGAAGAGGGGAAAGTAAAGCAAATTCCCTCAAGCAAGAGTGTGCCTAGTATGTTCTAGAAACCCAAGGAGGCTGCTGTGGCTGGAGTAGAAAGAAGGCAAAGAGGAGAGTGGTAGGAGATGAGATTTGGGAGGTAACATGGAACAAGATCATGCAGGGCTTTATGGTCCAGTGAGGACTTTGGATTATACTCTGGATGAGATGGAAAACCACATGGTGTAGGTTTCAACAAGATTATGCTGGCTCCTGGTTGAGCATAGGTGGAAGAGGGGCACGGGAAAAATCAAGAGGGCTGGTGAAAGGCAAAAGATGATGGTGGCTTGGACCAAGAGGGTGGCAGTTGAAAGTCGGGAGCCATCAGGAAGTATTGGTGGTCTGGATAAAAGTTATGAGAGAAAAAGAGCTGTCAAAGATAGTGTCAAGATTTTAAAAGAATGAGATTGCATTAACCAAAAGGAGGAACTTGCTACTAGAGCTGATTACAGGAGATTATCAGAAGCTCAGGTTTAGAAATGTCAAGTTTAAGATGCCTGTTGGACCAACTGGATTTACCAAATAGGCACTTGGATATTCAGGTCTGTCATTCAGGCAAGATGTCCAAGCCAGAAGATCTATTTGGAAGCCATCAGCAGACAGATAGAATGAAAGACATGTGACAGGATGACATCACCTAGGAAGTGAGTGCAGATAGAAAAGGGTCCAGAGTGATCCATGGGACTCTCAAGTTTTTAGATATCAGAAACCTGCAAAGGAACGAGCAAGAGAGATTGAAGAGGAGTGACCAGAAAAGTGAGAACCAAGGGTGGGTGAAGATTTTAGCAGCGTGGATGTCAGGAGAAGAGGAGGGGGAAGGGGAGGAGGGAGAGACGAGGAAGGGGAGGAGGAGGAAGGGGAGGAGGAGGATTGCTATCACTTTCCCTCCCTTGTTCTCACTGCCCCAGTTTCCCATCTGCCCAGTGCCATCAGCCAAGGCCCAGGCCTCAGTGCAGCCGTAACTATCTGAACTACCAGGATAGTTAATTACCAGTGGTCACTTAATTATTCCAATAGCAGTATGTTTTTATTGAGTTAATAAGAAGGTTTCATTGCCTGAATTACATAATTGCACACTTTCCATAATTAGAGAATTCCCTAAGAGTGGAACTAATTTTATTTATCTTTGAAATCAAGGCAGTTATTGTAAAAAATGCTTAAATTTCTGAAAATGCTGGTATTTTTCATGTAGCTTCCTAAAATTACCCATTTTAACATCTGTGAAAGATTCTTCGTTTTGTTTTGTTTTGTTTTTTCTGCTGGGAGCCCAAGAGGAACTGGTATTTGTGCCTCCCCAAACCAAACTTAACCTCTTTGATTACATCTGCAAGCCAATGAATTAACAAAGCCAGTAGCTCCTAAACACACATAAATCTCCCCTATTAGATGCTGATACGAAAGCAAACATTCATCCACAGAACTTCAAATTGGCAGCCCAAACCCAGAGACCATCATATAATCAACAGCAAAATCCCATTTCTAAAATGGGCCCCTTGCCTTCCAGTTTTTATTAAGAGTTTTCTGTCCGATATGGAAATTGCTTCCCTGATACACAGGTCGCTTTCATGATTCTCAATTCACTCACACACGCTTTCATTTCCTTTGCTATTTGTAACGTTCTGCTCTAAGCAGCATTTCTCTTCCGAATCTGTTGTAAAAGAAATTATATTTCACTGAACACAGAGCCAAACATCTATATGAACACACAGATACATGTAATACAGGCGTAAATGAGTTCCATATGTTTTCTGAAAAAATAAGTTCTGCTAGAGCAAGAGGGTATTCGATATTAATCATACACACATGAATTTTACTTAACAGTCTCCCAGTGGCTCTGATTTCTGAGAAAATTAACATTTTACTCTGTGTAAATAATGTTTGCCTTTGAAAGAAACAAAAGGGAAAATGACGTTTTTATTTTCCTGCAACAAAATTTCCTCCTTCTGGTTTCTATGCACCAACTAAGGTCAAAGGAAAAATCTTCTACTGCCTTCTGACACTCACCTTCTCTTGACCTTGATTAGTATCTGCAACAGCTGACAAGCTATGCTTTGGCTGTTCATGTCATACTCTATACCTAAAGAAAATCAGACAGCATTTCTGCACAATGCAATGTTCCTTTTGCATTCATTCTTGGTAGATATGCCATGAGAACTGTCACAAAATATACTCCAGCAGGTGGTTCTTTCCTGCCAATCCCCAGAAAGTACAGATATACTGAACTTCTATTTGATCTTCTGGAGACTTTAATGCATCATTACATGATCACATTGCCTTTTACATGTGTTAGTGTGTTACCCTTTCAGATATGAGCACTGTTGCGAATCTACACCCACCTGCAAGACAAGGAGAAAAGTAGACTTTGATGCTTCTCTAGAACTGCCCTAATGTGGCATGATAATTCCCACTGTGATCTTCAGAACAGTGTAAAGCCCAAAGGATTCAGCTTTGTAGTCCCCCTTTCACCTAGGAAACAGACTCCCTAAAAAAGTCAAAAGCACTTCCTTCTAAGAAATCATGGATGCTTGTAATACATCATTTCAGGAAGAAAAACTTTGGAGGTAGTTTTTTTGGATAAAACTATGGCTATGTCTACAGCAGCTGTTTGATTACAAGTCTTTTGCTGTGTGATCTTGACACTAATTAGTATTGCCAGAGGAATAGTTTAAGCTGACTTCGGGTTCCTTATGGAGTCCCACAGAGCAACTTCAGGCATGGCCTTCCTCAGCCATAAGGCAGTTTTGGGAAATAGGCAGGGTGGAAGAATCCTGACATCTGGCTTGGAAGTGCCTCACCTTACTAAGTGCATGAGTGTGTAAGTCACTGATCCTCTATCAAAGCTGTACTTTTCTCATTCAATAATGAGATTATCAATTCAGGTCAAACAATCTCAACATTCATAAACAGGGAAAAGACTAGGCTAGCTGTGGCACATTCAATATAAGAAATACTCTGGAGTCAGGATAGAGAAAGTGGGAGACCTACTGGTGCTGGCATAGAAGGATTTCCAGGACACACTCACTACTGTAAAGGAAAAAAGAGCAAATCACAAAACCAAAGCTGACAAGATCTTCCCATTTCTAGAAAAAGCAAAGTCCATGTAGAAAAGCAAACTGTAAATTCCCATGTTTATGGATAAATACATATGAATATGTGTGTATATAGAAAGAGATACATATACATAGTTGAGTGTGACATATCTGTCCATGCTTCGAAATAGGTGCAAAAGAATACTTACTCATCATACTGATACAGCAGTAATTAATTCCATGGAAAGAAGTATGGTTGGGTTGGATAAAGGTGGGATTTTTCTCTTTATCATGTGTTTTTCTGGCTTTCTGGATTGGCTCTTTTTATGATAAGAATGCATTTACATATTACTTGCATAACTTAAAATAAGTAAGCTGATACATTAATTTCTTAATTTATTTATTTACCTAAGATTCAGCAAGTGTTGTGACAGAACATTAGTTGCTTCTCCAATATTCATTCCTGCCTTCCTCCTTGCTAACATGACACTGGTTTTTAGAGCTGCAATGTTCCAAGCTGAACATTTGCTTTCTCAGCCTCCCCTGCAGCTCCAAATAGCCAGACGGCATCTCCCAGCCAGTGAGACATGAATAGAAATGTTGGGGGGGTGGCACCTGTCTGGAGCTGCAGCAGCCATTTTGCCAGTATGAGGGAAAGGCTAAGAGAATTTCAGAGAGACTCAGCCAGACGTTGTTAGCCACTAAACCAACATCGGCAGCTGCCTACCTTCAGAATTCTTGTTTTATTAAGAAATAGAAACCCCTATTAGTTTAAGCTACTGGTAATTGGGCTTTTGGTTACTGCTAAGTGCCTTCCTAATTAACACGAGTGCCTACCATGTTCTGGGCAAAGTCAAGCTGTAGACAATGGTCCTACAAAAGAAGGAATTACCAGCAGCAGGAAACACCTGAGATAATAGAAAAGTATGAGATCCAAAATATAAATAACAAGAATAGGGATAAAATAAGCTCTCAATTTCTTCATAGAGGGGTTGAGTGGATCAATAAGATATTGTGTATAAAAGTGGTCTGTAAATGGAATAAGAGTGTACAAATATAAGGGTCGATTTTTTTTGCATATGTGGTCAAGGTGTGCTATGAATCATGGCTAGAATTTCACACTCTGGAGTCAGATCACAGGGTTTGAAATCTCAGCACACCACATGTATGACTATAGGTCTTGTGAAAGTATTAAATTTCTCTGCACCTCAGTTTCCTAATCTGTAAAATTGAAATCATGATGGTAATTACTCCCATAGGACTACGGTGAGAATTAAATAAAATAATATATTACAGGGTTTAGAATAGAGCCTGCCACATGGTGGCCCTCAGGATAAGCCAGTCATTGTCATTATAAGATGACTTAAAGGGCATCTGAAGGTCCCTAAATGCTAAAATGTACCCCACTGCCTCTCCACTGTTCAAAGAAAATCCCACAGTAGTTTTTGTCTGGCTTAAAGCCTCAGAGACCACTGTTAAGAAAGAAATGTTGCACTTACCTGAGGAAGATTAAACCTTGATATTCCAGAAATATTTATGGAGCAGCTGTGACAAGCAAGCAAGGCACTGAGGGGGATTTAAAAAGAATGCCGAGGAGATGCTCTGCACTCTCAGGGAGCTTGAAGAGATAGGACATAAACATAAGGAAAGTGAAAGAATCTACAAGAGATACATAACAGCTCAATGCTGTAAAGAAATGTCACAAGCCAGTGCATGATTAATTGCCAAACAGCGACGCAGAGAAGGATTAGAGCCATCCAAAGGCCAGCCCAATTGTTGCGGGGGAAGTGATCCAGGACTGCTCCAAAGAGAAAGGGAATCTGCACCAAGGATGGGACATCTCGTGACAAACAGGGGCATCTCTCCCAGAGGAGGGTGGAACGTGATCCAAGTCATGAAAACAATAACCCCCTGAGCATATTACGGGGTGATATGGGGGTGGATGGAGACCATGAGTGGGGAATGAGTCTGATAAAAGCAAAAAAGCTAAGCAAGGAGCATGCCATATAATGAGTGAAAGAAATTCACAGGAGCTCGGAGTCTGAATATGGAAGACTTGAGACAGACCAAGAAGTCTGAGTGCAGCCTGTAGACAGTGGAGGGTCATGAAGATTCCAAATGTGCAAAAATGACTACAGCCATGTGTTGACACTAGTCAAGAAGCAGTGGGTAGAATTCCAGGGCTGAGAGAGTAAACAACAGGAGACAAGCTACTGGGGCCTGTTGTGGTGACCCAAATGGACGATATGGTGAGGATCCTGAACTGGGATGGGTCAGTGGGAAAAACAAAATCATTAAGACAATTAGGAGTCAAGGAACCAGCAGTCAAATGGTAAATCCCTTCTTGTTCTGCTCCTATTGATTGTCGCCTCCACTCACACTAGTTTATAAGGTTGGTTCGGGTATAGAGTGAGGACTTAGGAAGAAGAGCCCAGGCCAGGTAAATTTGGAGGATGCAAAGGAGACGGGAAAGCTTAGGAGCCAGGTACATGGCCTCAGAAGACAGGTGGAGAATTGAATGTGATCCAAGGTGTGCCTGGGAGGGCTGACCTCCAAGGGAGATAGAGAGNTTGCTTAAAAATAAAATAGTCCAGGGCCGAGCCCATGGCGCACTCGGGAGAGTGCGGTGCTAGGGGCGCAGCAGCGCTCCCGCTGCTGCGGGTTCGGATCCTATATAGGGATGACTGGTGTGCTCACAGCGCTCACTGGCTGAGCACGGTGCGGCTGGTCTCAAAAAGGACAAAAAAAAATAAAATAGTCCAGTTCTGCTGTAGTAGACAGGAATGATGCACAAAGCCAGAAGGCTGATAGGACACAAGGGCGAAAAGGGAAAAAGAAAGGGGAAAGATGTAAAGGTCAGTCCAAGTTATAAAGCTCAGGTGACTGGGAGAAAGATATTTGTTTGTTTGTGTTGGGTTTGCAGGGTCCACAGGATGTCCAAGAAGGCAGTACAGCAAGCGGTCAGAGATGTGAAAACCATGCTTGGACGACCCGTCATAGTCAGGGATATCAGTGGTGTAGTCATCTCTGTAATGGTCATAAGAGAGGCTATAAGAGTGAATAGAGCCATTGGGAGATGAAATCTGGGGAAAAAANAAAAAAGATGAGGTTGAAGAGGGAACTTCTTGGAACAATTAGAATTTGGAAGCACCAAGAGAAAAGGAGCAAGCAGAGGAAGCACATGGTACCTCTTCTCCCTGCCTTGAAGGGACAGGATGTCCAGAGCTGCAGCAGCCATCTTGCCAAGAGAACTGCAGAGAGGCCAGACCTCCTAACTTCAAGTTCAATCCTTCTTGTGCCTCCTTTCTGCAGCTTTTGGCCATGCTCATAACACCTTCATCATGAGGTTCTTTCACTCTTGAGTCCCATAGCAGTAGTGAGCAGAGAACCAGCCTGGTAAGGATCAAGAGGTGACTGCACGAATGAGGTAGGGAAAGAAAATAGCATAAATGACGCTTGAGAAGGTTTATAATATAGGGAAGTAAAAAAGATGGCAGAAGCTCAGGGCAAGTCAAGGAGTCCATA
>NW_007733428.1:97541-99158 GCF_000696425.1 Galeopterus variegatus | reverse complement strand
TGAGGGTGATTTGAGGAATCCAGCATGCCTCCACCCAAACTAGTACTCTGACAGAAGACACAGAGCTGCTGTAAAACAGAGGCAAGGCTTCCTCAGCCTCATGTGGTAAATCTGCAGGAATCCACGTGTGAAGGCCAAGCTGACTGCAAAACCCTGAAAGGTATGTATGGTGGACAGAGAGGTGAAGGGACAGGGAGGCTGTCCTTGGAGTGTCCTGGGAAATCAGATCCTGTGGAGTCAGTCCAAACCTTACAGCTGAGGCCCTAACTTCTGCCTCTGTATCATTTTTTCTCTGGGAAGTCTGGATCTGACTTCCTCAGGATAAATGTGGGAGACCTCAAATGCAGGGGTGCACAGGCAGAGAAATAGCAAGGCACAGTTTATGAAAGCCAAGTGCACATTTATTGAGCACTCACTATGTGCTAGTCATTGGCTTGGCTCTAGAGAATCAAAGATGGATCAAACACTGAGTGTTCCAAACATCTACAGTTGCCTAACAAGCCACCAAATGCGTGGCACAAAACAGCCACCATTTTATTACACACTTGATTCTGTGGGTCAAGAATTTGGTGAGAACACAGAGGAGTGGCCCAAACAGCCAGAGAGGGCTGGGATTAGTCTGGCAAGGATCACATATGTGACGTAGGTTCTGGCTATCCATTAGGTTCCACGGTTCTTCTCCACATAGCCTCTTCAAGTGGCTTCCTCACAGCATAGAAGTCTCAAGGTAATTAAACTTCATACATAATCAGTCATGGATCCAGAGAAACAGAGAAATGGAGAAAGCAGAACCTATCAGTCCTCTCAAAGGCCGGGCCTTGACCTGGCATAGCATCATGTCTACCATGTTCTGTTGGTCAAAGCAGTGACATTTGCGTAAAGGCAGGGAAGGAATTGATGGCGGGCGTCTTGTAGACCAGCTCCCACACTGCACTTGCCTGTGAGGGGATGACAGGCTGGGAACTCCATGAGGGCAAGGCCTTATCTGTTTGACTTACTACTGCATACCCCAATGCCTATTATGTTTCAGATACATAACATACATGCAATAAATATTTATTAAGTTAATAAGTGAGAGGTATCCAACAAGACTCCACACCCACGTTTATCCATCAGCAAAATGTGTACATGCCCTGCGAGATGTACTTTCAAGGAACACCATGGAAATTTGGGCAGAAAAACAGGCCTGAATTCTCTAGCTTGGTATTAATAGGTCATATTTATCAAAAAATAACCAAATTTCCACGTCATGTGGTTAGAAGTGACTTTCACACCCATCTACAATTCTACCACTATGACACTGTCTCTAATATATAAAACCAAAGTGCTGTTCCCATTGAAGTCACAGTATTCCTAACAGGGCTCCTGCTCCGCTCTTCCTCTGTGATACTAGCTGAGGCAAACTGGACAATAAAGAAACCTCACAGTTTCCTTCATCCTTCTCACCCTTCAAGATTCCATCAGGGCCAGCCCTAAGCAGACATGATGTGTTTCCTTGTACCTGGGTCCCAGCCTGGAAACTTATACTTGGTCTCAGCCTTCCAGAGCCAAAGGTGTCTCCCAAGCAGAAGACACCAGGCCACATCTCACTGCTATGAACAGGGAGCACACACTTCC
>NW_007733428.1:93610-95957 GCF_000696425.1 Galeopterus variegatus | reverse complement strand
AAAAGGCAAAGTAAAAGCTTAATTGATATAACAGAGGGGTGAATTCAAGAGAACATATGGCATACAAATAATGAACTGGACGAAACTGCTAGAAAAAATCTCAGCCTCAGGTTTCTGAAAAGCTCTGCCTTACTGCTCACCAACATCTGGAGTACATACATCGGGAATGGACTGTCCCTGCGAAATGTAACCAAACAAATCAACTGCTCTGCTCCTTATTTCAAACACTTTCAGTTTTACAATGAATGGAAAACCTACGGCTATCGCTGTTATACCATTTACGATGAAAATATCAGCAGGTATACAGACTATAGAAAGTAAAACATAGTTTCATAAATTCTGCAGTCCCATCATTTCTGCCAAAAATGAGCTGCTAAAGTAAATCCCAGGAATTTTGTATTTGTCTGCCACCTTTTGTTTTCTTACCCCTGTGCAGGACTCTAAAGGATAGCACGTCAGTGGGACCTGACACAGCTGACTTCACCAGACTTGAGATACGGCAAATTTTAAGAGAAATGAAAGCCATTTGTAGGTTTCTTATTCCTCCTATTTTCCATGACAACTAGCAGACTAACTATCCATTCTCCAAATTCCAAAAGTAAAAAGTGAAAAGTTGACAGGTGTGTTAATAATCAAAATAAAGGTACAAAAATCGTAGCACATCTAGTGGTGATGGGTCCCTTTGCCAACCAAAAAAAGGATCTACTAACTGCTTAAAACAAAAAACCAAATACCCCCCATTTTAATTCTTTTTCTTCAATTTACCCATAGAGCTATACACATATCCTTGTTTTCAGAAGGTGGGCTTCATCTTCCTCTTCTACAAAATTAAAGTATTGGATTAGATGACCTCCCAGTTGCCTTCTCCAGTCAAACAAATTTTATGATTTTAAATATATATGTGTATATACATATATATGTACATACATACATACATGTATATGAGTATATATCACAAACTTTGTGGAAAAATTGAGTTCAGAGATAATACGAATCCTTCCATGCACTCTTCGAAAACCCCTTGTGTGTATATATATGCAATATACACAAAGGTAGTTTAAAAAATTCATAAAAAGGTTCATATATTATCTTTTAATTTGATTTTTTCACAAACTTTTTGAAGTACCCTTGTATATACATACACATACATACATACATGGGTTTGTATCCATATACATACTGAAAGAGAGAATAACTATGCTGACATGTTGACATAATTTTAAAATAAAAATGTATTTTCTCTTGCCTCTGACATACATTCACTTAGCCTCTCTGGGCCCCAGTCTCTGAATCTAAAAAAAAGTAGAGACTTGGAATCATGGGTGGAAAATGGGTTTCAACTTGCTTGCCAAATCTCACCCTTTGCCAGGATCATTATGTTGAAAAGTATCGGTAAAGATACGCCTGGGCTCAGCATAATAGAGTGCTTATATTTATAATGAGTATTTATACATAGTGAGCATTTATAATGAGTAATTATAATAAGTCATAACACGAGGCAGATCTTACATGATATTTCTATTGCTCTCAATAAGCCTATTAAAGTCTAAATCCTATACCCTTTGTGGGAGAGTTGTCGTGGGGACAAAAGACAAGTTTGAAGTCACTCTCTCCATTGGGATTTCACAACCAAAGAAATCAGAGTTCCAAAGGGATGAAATTATTTGCCTGAGGTCAAAACTTGAATCCCAGCATTCTGAGCCCACATTCATTATACTACACCACCTGCCCTAAATTCTATCAAGCTCTATGCAAGGGAGCGCTTACGTGTGGTCAGTGAATGTCAGGATCTGACCAGTAAGTAGAAAGCTCTTCTTTCTAGATATTTTAAACAGAATAAACTTAATTAGGGAATTAGTTTACACAGATAACTGAAGGGCTAAGAAACAAAACAGATGAAGCAACCCTGGGATTAGTAACAGCAGACAGTTGCTATCATCCTTGAACCGAAAAAGTCCAGGTTGAAGGTGATATTCCAGAACCATTTCAGAAGCTACGTGGCAAGAGTTGGAACTATGGAGGGAGAAACTGTAGGGAGCTAGAAACATGGAAGAGATGCAATCACTGACAAAATAATGAAGGCAGAGAGAGAGAGAGAAATACCCTGGCTTCTCCCTGCTCCCCAGTCTTCAGCAAGTGTCTGCACTGAACAACCCACTCAGAAGCCACTAACCAAAAGAGCTCAGGGGACATAGCTACATAATCATAAGCAATAACAGGCACAAAATATATATATATATATTACTAAATTAGTAGATAGATACAGATACGATTTCAAGCCATGAAGTAAAAATAAAAGTTTACATCCATATCCTAGGAATAGGCTGAATTTTTTCTACCTAATCCA
>NW_007733428.1:86871-92768 GCF_000696425.1 Galeopterus variegatus | reverse complement strand
AAAATAAAAGTTTACATCCATATCCTAGGAATAGGCTGAATTTTTTCTACCTAATCCATTAACTTATTCCTATTAATAAACAAAAACATCTCCTTCCTTTCAAAGGAGCACAAAAGGGTCTTTTCTTTGACCCTGAGTCTCTTGCCTCTAGACTCACCATCAAGGGGCACAGATTGGTATGTAGAAGTCTTGATAGAATTTTGCCCTAAAACCAATCTAAAAACGATCTCCTATCTAGATTATTCCAACTCTTGTATGAAGCTTTAACATGTTGAGGGAAAAGGGAAATTACCACAGATAGAGGCCCAGGAAAATTAGCTGTCCTCAGAGACCCCTAAGTTCAATGAAAATGTCTTTAGAGCTATAGATTGGAGATAGTTCTGTAGTTACAAGATGCCTAACTTCAGCATCTAAGACAATGATTCTTAAAACATGGTCCTGGCAATCTATATCAGAACCATGCAGGGACTCTTGTTAAAGACCTAAACTCAAGACCCACAGAATTAGTAAATCTAGACATAGAACTTTAGTGTTGTGCTTTTGGTAGTCTCTAAGATATTTTGGGAATAAGGGTGCCTAGACAAGGAAATCCTTTGCATCAACCAGAAATCGAGGCTGTGGCTAACAGCATTCTTTCCCAGGTGAGCTGGTCACACGCTTTAATGATCCATGTCATCTACATCTACCAAGGGTGCATTGCTGTTTGATAATCCACAAGAAGTTCTACCCCCTGCCTGGTCCTAAGACCAGATCCTGCCCTGGGATCTGTCCCCCTCTGGACTGGGTACCTAGAGTTCTTCTTTCCTTTTTCCCCTTCCCTAGGGAACAGCCTGGGGCTGACAATTGAGAAAGCTTACTTCCCCTCTTCCCTTCAGTCCTCCCCTATTCTCCCTCTTTTCTGCTTCACACTGAACTCCCTAGGAGAACCCTCTCCTGAAGCTGGGGTCCTGAGCTGCCAGCTCCTCTTGTTTCTGATGTCACTCTAAAGTGGCAGAGGAAGCGGCTGTTGTAGATACAGCTGCCCCAGCTGTGGGTCTGGGAGGCTTGCCCAACACTGGTGGTGAGGACCCTGTCACCTCCGGGGTTGACTGAGGCTAAAGGACCCTGAGGGCTTGTGCCATGGTTGTACCTAATCCTAGAGGCAAAATCTTTCCTGCAGTCCCTCCACAGGTAAACTTTCACTCCACAGATTGACAACCGCCCTCTCTTCTCCACAGAGGAAGGATCAGGTGCAGGATCATTATTTGTTCCTGGCAGAACAGTCTTTCTTTTCTTTTAAACAATCAACAGGGGCCTCCTTCCTGGGGATGGAAAATGAAAAGACGGTGAGATTACCTGCCAGGACCATTTAGGCTTTAATGATTTTCTTGTGAGCACTCCCAGAGAAGCTTTACAGCAACCAAGTCATTGGATGCTGTTCTAATAAAATTAAAATTACTAAAATAAACTACTGGGCATCTGGAAAGCACCAAGAACACAACATATTATATAAATTGACATCCAAATATTGTACACCTACATGGCCCTTGAGTTACAACAAAAGCATTATGCACACTAAAGCCTTATATTTAAACTTTTAACTTCCTTATAAGTGGATTTGAATCAGTAGGTAGCCAAATCATATTCAATATCAATTTCCTTTATGTTATCCAGTGGTTTACAGTTTCTTCATGGCAAATTCTCTAATTCACATTTACATACATTCTAGAGCTGCAAATACAAAACAAGGACTAATCAAATGAAAAGTAAAGATGTTTACAAATATCTAAATAATAGATTCTCCTTCTCTTTTTCATCTAGCTATGTTGTAACCCATTAGAATCAGACTTAAGATAGGATTAAAGGTCTAAATACGAATACTTCGTGACTCTAGAAAAATCAAGCTCTGCATATCACTCTTAAAAAAACACTAAACACAAAATGACATTCAGTTTGATCATGAATATTGATAATATTATATTTATTTTAAATATAATGTATTCATTGGTACTCAACCAAAAGTAAAATTAAACTCATCGGAATCAGAATAACTGTTTGGTTTTGCAAAAGTCAAGGACCCTCGTTGGTGGCTTAATGACTTCTTGTTTGTGTTCTGTTTGCATAAATTATCCATCAAGTGCAGCCANTCACACTGAACTCCCTAGGAGAACCCTCTCCTGAAGCTGGGGTCCTGAGCTGCCAGCTCCTCTTGTTTCTGATGTCACTCTAAAGTGGCAGAGGAAGCGGCTGTTGTAGATACAGCTGCCCCAGCTGTGGGTCTGGGAGGCTTGCCCAACACTGGTGGTGAGGACCCTGTCACCTCCGGGGTTGACTGAGGCTAAAGGACCCTGAGGGCTTGTGCCATGGTTGTACCTAATCCTAGAGGCAAAATCTTTCCTGCAGTCCCTCCACAGGTAAACTTTCACTCCACAGATTGACAACCGCCCTCTCTTCTCCACAGAGGAAGGATCAGGTGCAGGATCATTATTTGTTCCTGGCAGAACAGTCTTTCTTTTCTTTTAAACAATCAACAGGGGCCTCCTTCCTGGGGATGGAAAATGAAAAGACGGTGAGATTACCTGCCAGGACCATTTAGGCTTTAATGATTTTCTTGTGAGCACTCCCAGAGAAGCTTTACAGCAACCAAGTCATTGGATGCTGTTCTAATAAAATTAAAATTACTAAAATAAACTACTGGGCATCTGGAAAGCACCAAGAACACAACATATTATATAAATTGACATCCAAATATTGTACACCTACATGGCCCTTGAGTTACAACAAAAGCATTATGCACACTAAAGCCTTATATTTAAACTTTTAACTTCCTTATAAGTGGATTTGAATCAGTAGGTAGCCAAATCATATTCAATATCAATTTCCTTTATGTTATCCAGTGGTTTACAGTTTCTTCATGGCAAATTCTCTAATTCACATTTACATACATTCTAGAGCTGCAAATACAAAACAAGGACTAATCAAATGAAAAGTAAAGATGTTTACAAATATCTAAATAATAGATTCTCCTTCTCTTTTTCATCTAGCTATGTTGTAACCCATTAGAATCAGACTTAAGATAGGATTAAAGGTCTAAATACGAATACTTCGTGACTCTAGAAAAATCAAGCTCTGCATATCACTCTTAAAAAAACACTAAACACAAAATGACATTCAGTTTGATCATGAATATTGATAATATTATATTTATTTTAAATATAATGTATTCATTGGTACTCAACCAAAAGTAAAATTAAACTCATCAGAATCAGAATAACTGTTTGGTTTTGCAAAAGTCAAGGACCCTCGTTGGGTGGCTTAATGACTTCTTGTTTGTGTTCTGTTTGCATAAATTATCCATCAAGTGCAGCCACGGAATCAGAATAACTGTTTGGTTTTGCAAAAGTCAAGGACCCTCGTTGGTGGCTTAATGACTTCTTGTTTGTGTTCTGTTTGCATAAATTATCCATCAAGTGCAGCCATTACACCGGATGCAGCATGGCACTTGCAGAGGAATGAGAGGCGCATCAGGATCCTCATTAAAGGGAAATGTGATTGGAATGGAGTCATCCCATGTCTGGCAAGGATCTGCTGTCTCCATCCTCCATCCCTTTGCAGCAATTCCATTTAAAGTTGGAACTCGGCTCACAGACCTGGATTTTTAAAAGCAACGGATGCAATCAAACAATAGATGTTGTAAGAGACAGCCGCTGCGCCCACAGCCAAATGTGATAAAGAAGGGGAGAAAAACAGTGTAATGGGTCTGAAGGCAATCAGATGAGTCTCTGAGAATGCAGGTGCTGGGTAATGCTCTCTCCATTCATTTAGCTGTTTATGTACCACACACACACAAAAAAATCCTTTTCTCAATATCTACAGACATTCTTTGGACCTCATGGTGTTACTCCCCAACAAACTGGGTAGGAATTGGACCCAAGTCATGCTGTGTGTAATACTAATTAAGGAAGATGAGCAAAAATAATGGCATCCCTGTTTCACATAGCACAATTATTCTGTTCCAGTCTGGACACATCCTGCAGCTATTCCAATGTAATTGTATTACTTAACTCAGGAAAGCCTCTGAGAATGTTGTTTTCTAGAAAGAGATGATGCAAAATGAAGTTGTAGAGCATGAGAGAAGCCACATAATAGGCAGAGAGTAACTTCCCAACAGAGTGATAAGATGTGTTTCTGAGATGTGCAGAGCTGAGGTATATGTTCTATTGGAATTAAAAATGCAGGTGAATCCAAGGGAAGTGAGAAACGCAGCACTTCTTAATTGCAATCCTAAATAAAATTGCCCGTGTACCTAGAGACAGTTTGAAATAAGAAATTGAAAAGCATTATCAAGTGACGATCGTCACCATAAACTGGCCTTGGCTAAACCTACCCTCAAGGCTGGGACACGATTACCTGCAGTTTAAGCTTGTCACAAATGTTACACATAGGACAATATATCCATGCAAGGTCTACACAGCTAGGGCTCAGAGTCAGGCTGTAACTAGCTCAGGTTGGTCTTTAACACTCTAAATTGAAACCAAAAATGGCTGAGATGTGATGTGGTTAGTTATAAAGTACGTCCTCAGGCTTAGTAATAACCTCATAATATGACCTTACAGATAGATTCAAGTACATGAAGGGACACTATATATGCAGGTGACAGGAAACAGCTGTGTCCCATTTACCAAAGGACAGGAAAAGAGGGAACAAAGTTTAATTTACAACAGGCAGGTGTGACAGGTATAAAAAGACAGAAATGAGGACAATTAAGTTATTAAATAGGGGCAACATTATCAGGAGAGTGCAAGAGGAATGGACATTAAAATATTGGTGTCAGCATACCCAGACATGGAAAATACCATGTTGATTAGAGCAAGCAGCCTGTACATCAAAATTTTTTTCATAAAATATTATCTTAAAGAATATAAAATGGCCATTTTGGTAGGCCACAAATGGTCAAATATCAGCAATTTCATATAGTTCAACCTAAAACATCTGCCTTAAATCAGAACCCTGAACAGCACCAGATGCATGTTAGGCAATCAATAAATATTTGTAGGATGGGTGAGTGAATAAATGAATTTTCAAATATTTAAAATGAGAATGCTTAACCAAATGAAGGAGTCTTTTCTAGTCTGTTTTGCACATAGAGCAGGCTTATGTAAATTTCTTTTTCTCATCTACATTAATTACTTTTCTGTCCAAGGTATCTCCTCTTAGTACATCTTTGACGTTATGCTCACTAGTGTCAGGGGCTTTAACCATTTATAGACACAGATAATAATCATCTTCCTCACTCAGTTAGATTACCAGTAATGATGGTTAATAAAAATAATCAAGCCCACATACTTTTCTAATGATTTCAGACATTCATTGGAAAAACAGATACAGGAGGATCCAATAATAATTGCTTTGGAGTTTTTGTGCCAGTTTAAAAATGTTAAAGGAAAAATGTCCATCTCCACTGAAGAAGCTTGGGTTTCTACTGTACATAGAGCGTGTCGGGGCGTATGCTAACTCCTTAGCATTTCAGCACATGCCAACTCCATTCTTTCAGTCACCCAAGCCAAAAGCCTTGCAGTGATCCTTAATTTTTGTTTATTTCACGCACACCCCAGGTCCAATCTATCAGCAAAGCTTGAAGCACTACCTACAAAACATATTCCAAATCTAGCTGCTCCTCACCATGTCTTCTGCCATCCAGCCTCACACACCCCAACACCCTCCAAGGCCAAACTATGATCCTCTTCCACCCAGGTTATTGCAAGAGCCCCTAACTGATCTTCCTGCTTTTATCCTTGCTTTCCGACACCTTATTCTCCATAGAACAGAAAAATTACCACCTCAAAATCTTTTATTAACTCTCCATTTCACTCATAGTAAAAGCTAAAGCCTTCACAATGGTCTAAGAAGCCCTTCCC
>NW_007733428.1:82651-86455 GCF_000696425.1 Galeopterus variegatus | reverse complement strand
ACTCTCCATTTCACTCATAGTAAAAGCTAAAGCCTTCACAATGGTCTAAGAAGCCCTTCCCAATTTTCTTTGCTTCCCTGGCTTTACCTCCTGCTCCTGTCTGTCCCTCGTGCACAATCTGCTCCAACCACACCAGTCTCACCTGCTCAGTGGGGCCTTCCCCAGTCATTCTACCTAAATGACAACCCGCCCTTCACCAGCACTTTATATCCCCCTTCTCTGCTTTATTTTTTCCCTTAGACTTTGTGGTGCTTTTAACATACATTGACAATTTCTTTGATATTCCTGCCTTCAGAAGGTAGTGCCTAATTCCTCTCCTCTTGAGTATGGGCTTTACTTAGTGACTCACCTTTAACAAATACAATGTGGAAGAAGTGACAGGGTGTCACTTCTAAGACAAGGTTACATAAAAGCACTGTGGCTTTCTCTTTGCTCTTCATGCTTTAATCACTTGGTCTGGGTTTGGAAGTCAGCTGGCATGTCATGAAGACACCTAAGCTACTCTCTGGAGAGGTCCACGTGGAGAGGAACCGAGGCCCCCTGCCAACAGCCATAGAAGTGAACCATCATGGAACAGGGTCCTCCAGCCCCACTCAATATTTTGACTCCAACCTCCTGAACCAAAAACACCTAGTGATATAGTTTGGATATGTTTCCCCCTCTCCCACCCAAAGCTTATGTCTAAACCCCCAGTGTGGCAGTGTTGGGAGCTGTTTGGAACATGGAGGGGCAGATCCCTCATGAATAGATTAATGCCATCCCTGGAGGGTGGGAGGGTACTGAGTGAGTTCTTGCTCTATTAGTTCCTATGACAGCTGGTTGTTTAAAAGACTCTGGCAACTCCCCTCCTTCTCTCTCCTGCTTCCTGTCACCATGTGATCTCCTTGCACCTGCTAGCTGTGCTGCCATTTTGCAACATAAGTGCAAGCAGCCTGAGGCCCACACCAGATGCAGCTGTCCAGAATCATGAGCCAAATAAACTCTTTTCTTCACAAATTACTCAGTTTCAGGTATTCTATTATAACAACACAAAAACAGACTAATACAGAAAATTGGTGCCAGAGAAGTGAGGTGTTGTTTATAACAAATACTTGAAAATGTGGAAACAGCTTTGGAACCGGGTGTTGAGGAGAAGCTGGAAGAATTTGGAACCAGGCTACGAAAAGCCTAGATGCTGATGAGGAAAGTTTGGAACATTTTAGAGACTGGTTAAATGGTGGTGACCAGAATGTTTATGGAAATATGGACTATAAGGACCATTCAAAGGAGCTCTCAGATAGAAATAAGAAGGAGCTTACTGGAAACTGGGGCAAAGATCACCCTTGCTATGAACTGGCAAGGAACTTGGTTGCATTCTGTTTATGCCCAAAAGTTTTATGGAAAGTGGAACCACTAGGTGCTGACCCAGGGTATTTGGCAAAAGTAATTTCTTTTTTTTTCTTTTTTTTTTTTTTTTTGTCTTTTTCGTGACTGGAAGGGGATCGCAACCCTTGGCTTGGTGTTGTCTGCACTGCGCTCAGCCAGTGAGGGCACCGGCCATCCCTATATAGGATCTGAACCCGCGGCGGGAACGCCACTGCGCTCCCAAGTGTAAGCGCTGCACTCTCCTGAGTGCACCATGGGGCTGGCCCTGGTAAAAGTAATTTCTAAGCAGCAAAGCATTCAAGAAGCTGCATGGCTACTTGCAACAGACCATGCTGACTTATGGCAGAAAAGGCATGAGGTAAAGCCAGAATTTATAACTCAAAAGGCAGCAGAGGGCAAAAAATTGGAAAACTTTCAGCCTGGTTACAAAAGCAAGGGTGTAGCCCAGTGACCCTTTGCTAAGAAGATTAGTATGGGAGAAAGGGATTATCAAGAGAAGGGAATAAAAGACCTTGAAGGCATTTCAGAGGCAGCATCTTCCATTACAGGCCCAGAGGCCTAGCAAGACAGAATGGTCTTGGGGAATGGACCCAAGGTACTCTCCACGGGTTCATTGACCAGGGCCACCTCAGGATGCTGCTCCCTACACCAGTACACCAGCTGTTTTGACTGCTCTAGTCTTGGTTAAGTTGGTCCCAGGCATGGCTGGACCCACAGCTTTGGAAGACATAAGCTGGAAGCCTTGGTGGCATCCATGTGGTGTTAGGTCTTCAGGATCAGAGAATGCCAGAGCTGTGGAAGCTTGGGAGCCTCCACCCTGATTTTAAAGGATGTATGGAAAAGCCTGGGGATCCAGGAAGAGATCTTTTGCAGGGTCAGAGTTATCATAGACAGCCTTCGCTAGAGCAATGCCAAATGGAAACATGGGGTCAGAGTTGCAGCAGAGAAACTTCATCAGTGCCACGCCTAGTGGAGCCATGAGAGCAGGACCACCATGGAGCCCCTGATCTGTTGAGCTACCCAGCAAGCAATGCCAACCTGTGAGAGCTGAAGCATGGACTCAGACCAGGAAAGCCGTAGGAGCAGAACTGCCCAAGGACTTGGAGGCCCAGTCCCCGCACCAGCATGCAAAGGATGTCAAACATCTGACCTGCTGAGTTCCAGACTTTCTTAGGACCTGATACCCCTTTCTTTTGGCCTATTTCTCCTTTTTTGGAATACGTACCCTATGCTTGTCCCACCACTGTATCTTATAAGTAGATAACTTGTTTTGATTTCACAGATTGGACTTCGAACTTCGGACTTTTGAGTTGAAACAAGTTAAGACTTTGGGGATGGAATGAATGTATCTGTATTTGAAAAGGACATGGGTTTTGGGGACCAGAAATGGAATGGAGTAGATTGAATGGCCTCCCAAAATCATTGAAGCTTAATCTCCACTGTAACTGTTGAGGATGGGAAATCCTATTATAGTAATTGAAAGGTGAGGCCTTGAAGAGGTGATTAGATTGCAAGGACCATGCCATAGTGAATAGATTAATCCTTTTGATGGTTTAACAATTATCGTGGGTGTGGTTCTGAGAGCTTTAAAAGGAGAATGCACAAGGAGCTCTCACTCTACTCCACCATTCTGCCATGTGATACCCCTGTGTCACTGTCACCACCAACAAGGCTATAACCAGATGTGTTCCCTGTTCCCTGGACTTTGGACTTCCCAGCCTCCAAAAGTATAAGCAATAAATATTGTTTCTCTATAAATTACCCAGTTTGGGGTATTTTGTTATATGCAACGGAAGTGGACTAATACACCCAGCTAAGCCACTCTCAGATTTCTGACCCATAGAAACTGTGAGAACATAAATTTTCATTGTTTTAAGCCTCTAAGTTTTGGGGGCAATTTGTTACACAGCAATAGATAACTAATACAGCTCTATCACCACCTAGACATACTATAAATCTCAATTATCCTGTGTATTGACTGTCCCCCCCAAGGATTGTAAGTTCTGCAAGGGCTGAAATATTTGTCTATTTTGCTCATTTCTGTGACTCCCACACCTAAAACAGTTCAATAAATTAATCTTTTACTTTTTAATAATGAATAAGGTGAGTATCCAAGATAGTCACTCATTAGTGAATCAGTAAAAATGTCACATTCAGATACATACAGTGGTAGCAAGAGTATATATTAGTTGAGTTTTGCCAGTAGGGACGATGACTAGACTTGGTAGTACAGCAGACACCTGCCACAGAAGTGGTGCAGGAATAACAATTACAAGGGAGATCCTATTTTCCTCCTGAATACTATAGATGTGCTCTCATGGAAAAACAAATCAAGCAGTAGATGATTTGTGAGTTGTTGGTTCTTCATTCATGCAGACAGCAAAACCATCAGCAGAGCTTCCTACAAGCACAAATGCCCAGACTCCACATCCCAGTACC
>NW_007733428.1:79523-81830 GCF_000696425.1 Galeopterus variegatus | reverse complement strand
ACCCAATTTGTTCTCTGAGAGATGGAAAGCACTGCATATAGGAGAGAGATGCAACTTGACTTTATCGGTAAAAGAAGAAAACACTGGCAGGCATATGCTAATTTCCACGTAGTAGCTGACAGCATTATCCTTCATTTGGAAAGTATTTCGATACCAATTGGATGAGTTAGAACAAATATCCTGAGGTGTTCTACCAGTACCCGAGAACTGTCAAAGCCAGAGATTAGATCCAGGAGTTCATCTGGGTTACAAAATGCCCTGGGCTTCCAGGCAGCTGACAACAGAGCATTGGTCCTCCCACTCAACATTCACAGGCTCATCCCTGGTTCAGGGGAGGCATCTGAAGACCATAGACCCACACGGACAGCACACACAGTAGTTCTTCACCTTCGGGCTTGGCATAGGCAGGGACATGATTGATGCTGCAGCAGGTGGCTGAGGAAGGTTGTAACTCCTTGTTCCCTCTGCTGATTAATTCCCAAGAAGGAGTCATTCTAAAGAAAGATGTCTAGCCCTCTACTCCTTCTGAAGGAAAAGAACTAGAGATTCAGAAAAAACGAACATGAGGTGAGGACCAGTGATAGTCATTCCCACCACACTCTAGAGCAAGGTTTCTCAGCCTCAGCACCATTAGTGCTTTGGACTAGATAAGTCTTTGCTGTGGGGCAGTCATATGCTTGTAGGATGTTCAGCAGCATCCCAGACTTCTACCCACAAGATGCCAGTAACACTCCCCTCTCAGCAGTGACAACCAAAAATCTTCCCAGACATTGCCAAATGTCCCCCAAATTGAGAACTACTACTCTAAAGAATGTCCCCCACAAAAGGTCCCAGACAAACCAGGCTAGCTGAAGACAATATTGCCCACCCTTCACAGTGACACTTCAGCCAACACTCTCTGCCTGAATTTATGCTGTTTATGCAATTAAATAAATACATAACAACTCTACAGATAGTCCCACCCTGCGCCATTCTAAAATTTTGCATCTCAATCTTAAAAGTTCCAAATGATAGCCTGCCCATAAGTGACCCCACAGCACTAGGTGAACCTAAAAACCCTCATGTTCTCAGGTGCTGTGCCTCATCTCAGCCATTCTGCCTTGAACTTCTTCTGTGTGGCTCCCAAGTACAGCCTGTCCATGGAAGGAAGGCCACATGATAGAGAAGAAAGGACAGACTAACAATCAGAATACCTGGGTTGCAAGTGCATCTACGTCATTCAGTAGCTGTGTGACCTCCAGTGTATCACTTAAGCTTTTTGAAGCTGTTTACCCATCTGCAAAATGACAGTAATGATATCTGTCTTGCCTTTTTCATAGGATCATTGTGAAGCTCAATTTTGAGGCATGAGACATCTGTATAATACTATACAATGGTTAAGGATCAAATCCTCATTGTTATCTATGATTATTATTGTAGTTACTACAGAATTCCATGTCTGTGTTAACACTGCAGGGATTCCACTGCGGGAATTTGAGGCATTTGTGAAATATCAGTCTTCTATCATTCTAGTGCTAACTTGACCAGAAGTCCTCTGTGGCTTAATGTCCAAAAATGTGTATTATCTCCAAGCAATTTCTTTAAAAATGACTGTCCATTGATTCTAACAAATGTCGACAAATATTTATTTAAAGCCTTTGTGTGCCCTCAGTGAACAAAATAGACTGGGATTCCTGCCCTCAAAAGGCTTACTTTTTAAATGGGGGGGTATAAACAATGAATAAACAGACATAATAAATATGTAAATTGCACAGTGTGTTAGAAACCAATAAATGCTATGGAAGAAAAGCAAGTCAAGAGAAGGGCATGGTGCCAATGTGTGTGAGAGGGGTGGGGGCAGGTTGTAGGTTGAAGTAGGGCAGCATGGCTGAGAAGTGAGGTTTGGGCAGAGGTGAGCTCTCTGGGGAAGAGCATTCCGGGCACAGGGAACAGCCAACGCAAAGGCTTTCAGGGAGGAGCTGAGGCAGTTAAACAATGTGAAGGGAGCTGTACTCCCTGTCAGCCACCACATTAGGCACTGGGGATACAACTCCAGCGACTGGGTCTCTGCCGCAAGGAGCTGGCAAACTGCCATGGATGGGAGCTACCAGAGGAGAGGGACAGCTGGGCTCTGATACAGCGTGACTAAATTCTTGGACACTGGCCTTAGAGAGGACTAGTTCATACGGAATGAAGAGGTCAGCGGCTCGTAGAGATGGCTCGGGCATCTCAGATGCTCTCAGTGCCACACACCCCACCACTACCACCCCCAGAAAATGGTGAAGTGTCCTGTACATGGGACACTTGGTTGCCTACTAAGCAAGGGGG
>NW_007733428.1:74815-79035 GCF_000696425.1 Galeopterus variegatus | reverse complement strand
TTCTTGGACACTGGCCTTAGAGAGGACTAGTTCATACGGAATGAAGAGGTCAGCGGCTCGTAGAGATGGCTCGGGCATCTCAGATGCTCTCAGTGCCACACACCCCACCACTACCACCCCCAGAAAATGGTGAAGTGTCCTGTACATGGGACACTTGGTTGCCTACTAAGCAAGGGGGATATTCATCTCAGGTGGCTTCCCCTGCTCTTTGGTGGATGTTCGGTCTGATAAAAGACAAATGCCGAAGGCTCCAGATGAAGGAGAACAAGAGGCTTTAGCAGAAAGTTCACCTTTATGATGTCAGTCACTCAATTTCTCCCCAATCCCCTAGGTCCCCCGGGGAGCAAGCCAAAGGTCGTCCATTCTGGACGCAACTATCTCAACTTTGCCTCTTCTTTCCCAAGGAATTTGCAAAGAGGCAATTGCATGAGAACACACAGTTGGCTTTGTGCCCAAAGGAGAGGCAGTCTAAAGCAGCGGGGGATGTGCTTCTCCCAATAAAAATTAATGGAACAAAACCCCCCTGTGTGCTGCATGAGTTTCATCTCCCAGGGAGCTTACATCTCCATCTTTCTCTCACCAAGCCCCCCTTCAGGGCTCTCCTGTCCCTTGGGTGTCTTTGACATAGGTTGAGGGACTATCATTAAAGAGAAAGGGGCAAGGAGTAAATCAGACAGGGGGGGTTCGCACACACCCAGCATGCACATGCACATACAAGGATGCTTCAAGAAGTTCAAGGAAAGATTCGTATTATCTTGCAATTCTATTTTTCCATGAGATTTTTGAAGTATCCTCATACATACACATGTACACATGCATATGTGTCCATAGACACATGCAGACACATGCACGTACAAACATATGCACACTCACACATGTGCATGCATCTCTTTTCAGGTTTTTTTTAAACAAGTGAAGTCATTGGCAATCTCATGGGAGGGAGAATTACGTTATGAGGGCAGTAGGAAGGAATTATATGAAAGACCTAAGGAAGCCCACTAAAGGTTTGCAAAAAAAGTCAAGAGCCTCTGGTTTCCTTTTTCTTTCAATACATAAGCACTCCATGTGTGCACCTCTGTTGTAAAAGAGCCAGATAGTGTGCTTAAATAGAGAGCACAGTGCACACATAGCCCTCAACCTCCCAGCTCTTACTCCCTTCCTCAGTGGTAAAACCTGGTTGTACTGGATTATTCTACTATCAACTTGGCTACTCTGGTAACAATATTTCCCAGAAGCCCCTTCCTTTTATGGTCTGGGTTAGAGCTAGTGAAAAGTGAATATGCGTGCAATTTGGGAGGCAAAAGTGAAGCAGCAGCCATTATGTTCTGAGGTCGTCACTGGTCAAACATTACTGGTGATCAGACTGTAAATATTAATGTAGATGTGTGTTTTTAACTTAACATCTTGGTGAGATTTACGTGACAACACACGTAAATCAAACCTCACTCTTTTCACGGCTACATAGTATTCCATCGTATGTGTGATTTATTTAACCATTCCCATATTGGTAAACATTTCAGTCATATCCAGTGTTCCACCCCAACAAAAAATGCCACAACAAACATTTTTAGATATATGTCCTTATGCATATCATGCAAATCTTCTTTAAGGTGAATTCCTAGAGGTGGAATAATCAAGTGCATATATTTTTAACATCTGTAGTTATTACCAAATTGTCTTCCAAAAGGTCTCTTCCTCCAAAATATTCTTGCCCTGCCAGCAGACTTGCCCTTGTTCACTAAACAGGGACCTACATTCTGGTTCCCCTGGAAATCTGTGGCCTAATGGTGCTCTGCCTAGAGGACAGAGGGTAGTGGACACTTCAAAGACATGGACATTTGGAAAGCAAGAGGTATGGTCATGGAGGACATCATGCTTTCAAGAACTTCTTTTAAGAAGAAAAACAGATAATTGGCATCCATGCGAAAATGGGTAGGATGAAGTTAACACTAGGAGAAGGAGAAGACTCCTTCCTTTGTATGACTTTAGAGATTTCCCAGCTTCCCCCAAATCACTGCCCATGTATGCATCACACACACACACACACACACACACACACACACACACACACACCCCACACGCATTCAGAAGCTGCTGCAGCTTGTAATCCTTTTAAATTTTGTTTATCTCCCAAATAGAGCTAAGACTCAAATAAAAATAATCCATATCAATAAATAGTAGTTATGTGTCAGGAACTTTGCTAAGTATTTTACCTACCTTATGTAGTCTGAGGTAGGTATAATTCCCATTCTACAGACAAGAAAACTGAGGTTCAGAAAGGTGAAGCCATACAACTGGTGAGCTGCAGAGTAAGGATCTGAACTCAGCTCTATCTGACCAAACAACCTCTCGCCGCTGCACTGCCCCCCCCCCCCCCCCCCCAGGAAAAGGTAGCAAAGGCTTCAGTTCCCAGTAAGGTTAGACCACTGCTGCCGCACTCCTCCCTGGGCAGCTTTTCCTGGGGGAAAGGGCACTGGGTGCTGGAAAAGATCAGTAGAGAGGAGAGATGGTGGAGAAAGAGGATTTATGCTGACAGCATCAACCCAAGATTCACCTACTTCCTGGGCCCGTGAAAAGAAGACAAAGTTAGACGAGCTCCAAGGTGAATGGGGAGGATGAGCGGAGCAAGTGGAAGCCTTTCTCTCCTGACTGGACGTTAATAGCATGGCAGGAAACCGGAAGTGGAGCCGTGAGTCATTTCCACCGTCTCCTTCTCCTGGAGTAGTCCTGTTGCTCCAGGGTCCGCGGTGCCTACCCCATGACAAGTGATTTACATATTGGAAAATAACGTAATCTCCACACAGTTACATGGTTTTGGAGACCAGCAGCCTTGGAATAAAGAGGCGGGGAAGGAGCATGGGGGACATGGGTGATGAGGTGCAATCTCGGGGTCAGGGCAGGGCAGGTTGTGGGATTGTCGGAGAGACTGATGACAGAGACAAGGGGCATCATGAGGAAGCACAAGGGATGCAGTAGGGGAGAGTCCCGAGGACATACGCCACCTCAGACACGCAGACCCAGTGAAGGATGGTGTGTTGGGGTGGGGGCAGCAGGGTTCCGGTAGCAGGGAAGGCTGCACAAATTCCTGGGAACCATGGATCTGAAGGGCCTAAGCACAGCCCCTGAGAAGATCCTTTAAGCAGCCTACCTGTGCAAGGAGGCCTGAAAAATAAACCGGCTCACAGGGCTCTAACCCACTCTGAGAAGTCCTGCCCATCTCAACATAAAAGGAAACATCCCTCAATGATTACGGGGAAAAGGAGGCAAACAAAAGGGTAAACACACAAGCATGGCGTGCCTCGGACTGGCAAGCGGCAGGTGCCACTGTGCTGGAGGGTGGGCTGGGCACAGGCGGCACACTCAGGGCTGGGGATGAAAGAGGGCGCAGGGGCGTTTTTAACTGGGCACAAACCCTCTTGCTGTCCATCCCAGGACCTACGCAGGGCTTGATGAAGAGCTGGCCCCAGGAGGCAGATGTACCAGGCATTCTGACTGTCCCCTCCCCCCTGCAGAGGCTGTCATGGCCGAGAGACAGGCGGCTCCAGCCACAGCTACCGTCACTTGCACTAAGCTCAGAGTTCAAGAAGGCAATGGGGACCAGGCCTGATGGAATGGAGAATATTCAGAATGGTGTTATTTATCACACTGAAAGCGTGAAGGCCACCTAAGTAGGACTACGTGTGTCTAAGTAATGGTGCAGCACTGGATGGAATATCACACAGCCATTAAGCACGATCGTTATGAAGACTAAGTAGCAATTTAATATGGAAAGTTATCCTAAGATGCTACGTCCACTGATGAGTACAAATATGCTCTCAGAGTCATGTGGATAAACACCAGAAGAAACGGTCTCAAAACAGCAGCAGGCAGAATGATGGGGTGAAGGATTACGAATGATTCTGTTCTCTCTTTTGACATTTTCTATCTGCTGATGTACCATTTTTACTATAATGTAGAGAAATGAGGAAGGAAAGTGACCCGGCTGTATACCGAAGTGCCTAGGTCTCTACACAGTGTTGGGCCAACGTGAACGTGAGCACCAGACCCCCCCGACACACACAGCATGAACACACATACCACGTGCACGCAATGCACACAACATGAACATACCAACCACACACACAATACTCACAGTATACAGAAAACACACATACCACACACACAGTGTACAGCATACACACATACCACACACACCACACACAATATACAGAACACACATA
>NW_007733428.1:73109-74027 GCF_000696425.1 Galeopterus variegatus | reverse complement strand
CAATATTTACTGCTTACAGTTTTGTAGGCTGGGAAGTCCAAAGTCCAGGGAACACACCTGATGAGGGCCTTTTCTGGCGGTGACTCTACAGCGATGCAGGGTGTCGATCACATGGTGAGAACGGCAGGAGCAGAGAGAGCTAACCTCCTCACTAGCTCTCCTTTTCCATCAAAACCACTCCCATTACCACCCATTAAACCATCAATGGATTGTGAGGTACGGTCCTCACAATCTAATCACATCTCAAAGGCCCCGCCTTTCAAATGCCATAATTGGATTTCTTCTTAACTCTGCTACAGTTGGGACGAAGTTTCAACATGAGCTTTGGAGGGACAAACATATCCAAACTATATCACCATATATACACAGCACTCATAAACCACACACAGTACACATACAACATGCACGTCACATATACAAACAACACATGCACACACACCCTTCACCCCACAGAGGCATGTTCATGTGCTTTTATTACTATGTGCACTCCACATGGGTGTCAGTTTCTGTAAGAGTTTGTTCTCAGGAACCCTAGTTAGCCAGTGAGAAGGGGATATCTCTCCCTTTTGCCCTCCCAAGAAACTGAAATTTCTTTACTCTCCAAGCAGGGCATGCCATGAGCCAAATGGGAGCTCTAAACCAGTTCCCACTCTACAGACACTTCACTTACTTGAAAGCAACACCCTGGACCTGCCAAAGGATTAGATGGATGGTGAGAATCCTGAATGCTACCTCCAGAAGAGCCACATTCCCTGTTTGGGAAAGCCAGGTCTTCATTCTTGCCATGCAGGAGAGCAATCCTTATTTTTCTTGCACAGACTGGCTCTTGCAGCTTTTTTTGCTCCAAGGTGCGTCTCTCCATGTGAAGTCAGCCCATAAGGGTAGTCTCTCATTTATGATGCTGGTATCAGGCTTGCT
>NW_007733428.1:70156-71613 GCF_000696425.1 Galeopterus variegatus | reverse complement strand
CAACTAATAAATGGCATGGCCAGGACTCAGACCAGGATTGGACTGAACCCAAAATCTCTCTCCCTTCTTTGTCAAACTGTTGTTGAATTGTGCTATGCAGCTCCACAACTGCCAGAAAAAGTAAAGCCACTCAAAGCACATGCTTCTCCTGTGATGGATTAATAGTGGCATCTCCCTGCAGAACATACATCATGGTTATTCTTAGCATGCTGAGTGCCTGCCCTTAGGACCCCAGACAACCTTTTCTCTGTCACATGTGGTATATACATGGTCCATGTACAAGGCCCAAGGTAACAAGAGACAAAGCTTCCACTCCACTGGCCCATCAAGCCTAGATGTCAGGAACATCCACTGTCTTCCGGTAGCCTGCCACTTAGCAGCCAGGTCTTACTTGCACATCCCCCTCAATTCTTGGCATTTATCTTTAGGTGGGCTCCTGTGTAAACAGCCTCCACCCCACCCTTCCCATAACAGTCAGAACTGGCTTTAATCTCTGCTCTTTTCAGTAACTGATATGCTTTCTGTCTCCTAACTGGACCTTGACTGCTACACCTACAGCAGCTACAGCTCCTTAAATCTGCCTAAAACTTACCTTCAACTCATGTATAGAATTCTGTACTTCATGACTGTTGACACAGTAAAAGGAAGAAAGGCAATCAATCCAGTCTGCACTGAGTCTGTAGAGCACAGAACTCTGTTCTTACGAGGGCAGGCACATTTCTGTTTCCAGGGCCAAGGACTGTACATTTCTCTGTATGTATGCAGAATGGATGCAGCTTCAGAATAACCACCGTGGGTCGGGAAGCCTAAGATTGGATGGCTCTTGCTAAAGCAATTACCCAAATATTTGGTAGGTCACAGAGTAAAAAAATTATGAGTTTTGGGCCAAAGATTCTTTTCTCTACCAAACAGCCATTTTACTGCATGGCAGTACCTCATATTTTCCACTACAAATAGGTCGATTAAGATACTTAGCGGAGCTGGACATTTTAAGTGTAACCTCAATGGGTGTCTACACCTTGTGGGGGAGGGTGAGTGTTGTTTACGAAGGTTCAGGGTCTGAG
Organism: Galeopterus variegatus; assembly: GCF_000696425.1. Taxonomy (NCBI): domain Eukaryota; kingdom Metazoa; phylum Chordata; class Mammalia; order Dermoptera; family Cynocephalidae; genus Galeopterus; species Galeopterus variegatus. Next base: position 70,549 of record NW_007733428.1, on the reverse strand, counting down.
CCTCAGTGTGGTGAATTTATGGGATGATAATACTCTGAATGTTGACTCAGAGTGTCTGTATGGCAGCTCTATTGAGAACTTGGTTGATAAGCTCAATGTAAATTTTATGTTTGTGTTTCTCGGCAGAAAAAATACAAGCTTTGGGAACAGGGTGGTTGGGGCTCTGCCACTTGATAGTTGTGTGGCCTTGGGCAAGTCACCTCATTAAAGCAGTTAACATTCATGAGTTCAGGCAGCGCAGAGTGTAGCAAACACCACAGACTCTGGAGCCCGAGTGCGTGCTAATCCCAGCTCTGCTGTTACTATCTCTCTGACCACAGGCAAGTTACATAACCTGTCTTTGCCTAAGTTTCATCGTCTGTAGACTAGGTTTAAAATTAGTACTTATGTTTC
>NW_007733428.1:42723-70005 GCF_000696425.1 Galeopterus variegatus | reverse complement strand
CAGGCAGCGCAGAGTGTAGCAAACACCACAGACTCTGGAGCCCGAGTGCGTGCTAATCCCAGCTCTGCTGTTACTATCTCTCTGACCACAGGCAAGTTACATAACCTGTCTTTGCCTAAGTTTCATCGTCTGTAGACTAGGTTTAAAATTAGTACTTATGTTTCTTTTTAGGGTGATGATAATGTTTTTGGAACTAGTTAGAGGTGGTGTTTGTATAATATTGTAGATGTGCTAAATGCCACTGAATCGTTCACTTTAAAATGGTTAATTTTATGCTATTTACATTTCATATCAATTTTTTTCTTTTTAGGGTGATGATAATGTTTTTGGAACTAGTTAGAGGTGGTGTTTGTATAATATTGTAAATGTGCTAAATGCCACTGAATCGTTCACTTTAAAATGGTTAATTTTATGCTATTTACATTTCATATCAATTTTTTTAAAAATTTAAGTAGTACCCACATCATGAGGTGGTTGCAAGAATTTAAGTTAAAAGAAAAGTGTAAAGCTCTTAGGGCAATACCTGGCCCATAGCAAATGCCATGCAAGCACTGACTATTATTTTCCAGAAACACACTGAGCAGGTTGTACACATTCAATCCTCACAACCACCCACAAGGCAGGTCCTGCTATTACTCCCATTTCGCAAATGAGGACACTAAGGTGTCAAAGGGTAAACTATTGTTCCAATTACTATGGCTGTGTAGAAAATTACCCCAAATTTGTGATCTAAAGAAGCCATTGATTAGCTGTGAATAATGTGGCATAGAGATGAAGACAGGACATAGCAAGGATGGTTTGTCTGAGCTCCACAGAGTCTGGAAGACTCAGAGGCGGGGAGCTGGGACCAGCTGAAGTCCTGCTCACTCACATCTCTGGCACTGGGTGCTGGCTGTCAGCTGGGAGCTTCGGTTCCTTTCCACGTGGGCCTCTCCATGTGGTCTCTCTGGAAGGGCTTCCTCACAGCATGGTGGCTGGGTTCCAAGGGAAAAGTCCCCAGAGAGGTAGGACCTGCTGGAAGTGGCATGGTCTTTGTAGACTACCCTTGGAAATCAGGCAGCATCTCTTCTACCTCATTGAATTCACAGAGGCAGTTATAAAGTCCTGCCCAGTTTCAGGAGGAGGAAAAACAGATTCTATCCCATGGCAGGTAATGGCTAGATTCTAGAAGAGCATACGGGAGCAGAAATGTTGCTGTGGCTATTATTGGACAATACACTCTGCCACAAGTATCTTCCTAAGGCCACCAGGCAGGAGTGATGGGGCCTGGGATTCAGGACTTTGACCCCAGAGCCCACTTCTTACCCACTGTGGGCTGAGCTGCAGGGTTTTCATCTGTCAGACAGAGACAGTAACATCTTCTACTCCAGAATACTTTAAGATAAAGGTTAACGTATGGGGGCTTTAGTTTCCTAATTTTTAAAATGAGTTTTATAAGAGTTCCTACCTCTTTAGGTTGTTATAAAGATTAACTTACTGTTAATAAGTAAAAATGATAAGCAGACTAGAATATTCATGTCAACTGGATTCTCTTCCCAATAGAAAAGTCTAGCTGGGAAACCAAATGAAGATAAGTTTTTTTGCTTAAGATGATCAGGTAAGTCTGTGCCTGCTGGCCCAGATTTAGACCTGCCAAGAGGAACGGAATTTTCATCTTTACCCCATACTTTGTAGACGAGATATTGATAAATGGCTACTCTCTAATTCTCTTCTTTTCTTTCAACCTTGTTTTTGCAACATCGCCTTATGTGGCAATTAATTAGATTACTGCTTATCTTATAGTAACTATTGTACAATAGTGTCTTCCCAAGAGGTTTTCAGAAACACTGTAGTCAGCAGCAAATTTTTAAAACTTCTATTAGGGAAGATTAATTTCTAGGAAGATTTTTGCAAACAGTTAACCTCCCCCATTTTAGATTAAGTCTTGTTAGTTTCCCTCCTAGCTAGGATGCTTCCGATTTCTGGAGGTTGTACTTTATCTGGGTCCTGCAGCTCATGTCAGGCTGCATTCCACTTTAGTCAGATCACTAAATGAAGCAATTGAGTCACACCACCCATAGTAATAACACATTCTGACAAAAACATGAAAGATAGTGTATCTCTGCTTTAACTCATGTGGGTATCAGTAGAGGGGAAGAAAGTGAATTCTTTTAAAATACAGACAGAATCTTTTATCAATGAAAAACTGTCATCCAGTCTTTCTTATCTCTTTGTGCAGTGACAGCAGGATTTATCTTTCTTAGAAGCAAGCATCCAAATGAATACCATGCCTGTTTTACCAAGGTGAGTAGTTTTTTATCGCCGGGCAAGTAGACATGTTTTACATAGGTATTGTGGTGCACACATGACATTTGTCATCAATCCCGTGCCCTCCAAGGTGTCCTGAAGTCCTTAGCATTAGCCCATTTCTCTCACAAACAGGAGAGATCCATGTGCCCAAAGCCTGCTCCACAGACCCCAGGTAAGCAAAACTCTCATGATGCTAGAGCAGTGAAATTAATCTGTGTGACACTGTAATGGTAGATACGTGTCATGATAAATTTGTCCAAGCCCATAGAAGATTCAACACCAAGAGTGAACCCTGATGTAAACCATAGACTTTGGGTGATAATGATGTGTCAATGTAGGGTCATCTGGTGTAACAAATGTACGTGATAAATTTGTCCAAGCCCATAGAAGATTCAACACCAAGAGTGAACCCTGATGTAAACCATGGACTTTGGGTGATAATGATGTGTCAATGTAGGGTCATCTGGTGTAACAAATGTACGACTCTGGTGCAGGATGTAGATAATGGGAAAGGCTAGGGGGAGGGGAACAGGGTATATGGGAAATCTCTGTACCGTATGCTCAATTTTTCTGTGAACTTAAAACTTGTCTAATAAATATAGTCTATTTTTTTAATTTTTTGAAAAAAAAATAATAAAAAAAGTTTGTGATTCCAACTCTGCACTTGGCCATAGCAGCTCCATTGTAGCTGCTAGCCTAACAGCAGAGACAAAGCTTGGCTAGAAACCTCTCCTCCACTGGATGGAATAGTCCAGTTTAGAGTCAACATTATGAAAAATTCTTTCCTCCAGCAAAGAGAACTCTGTCATTGGCATACCTCTGTAGGCACCAGCAAAATAATAGTTCATTCTTTCATTCTTAGATTGTTTTTTAATGCTTTTATTTTCTTGTCTACTCAGCTTTAGATTTTCTTCTGTGGGTTTGCTCTCTTAGTGATAACAGAACAGTATTCAGTAACAAGAGAATAATAATAACAACGGTTAACATTTATTGAGCATTTACTGTGTGCCAAGGACCTTTCTAAGCATGTTATATGTATTAACTCATTTAATCTTTATAAGAGCCTATGAGATGGTCCTATAATTGTCCTCATTTTACAAAGGAAAAAACTGAGGCACAAGTGGCCTCAAAGGTCACATAGCTAGTAAGCAGAGCCAGGATGTGAAGCCAGCTGAGCTGGTTCCAGAACCTGCAATCTTAACCACTTCTTTGTAGAGCCAGTCAAGAAGCACCAAGATGGTACTGCATTGTTACATGACTACTTTCCAAACATCCCAGAAAAGTTACACCCTGAGAGTAAGGACTTACCCCAGACCTCGGCTGCATCTCCTCTCGTTTTCTCAAAGTGGAGCCATTACTCCTAGGAAGCCTGAAGTAAGACCCAACTTTGTGTGACAGGGAAAACTTCCCACCCAGGCCAAATCACAGTGGTCCTTGGTAGACTCTTTCTAGCTGAAAAAGCTTGAAAGTTCTATCAGTTGGGGTTTCAGGCTAACTTAAGCCAAAGGGGAATTTATTAAAAGAATACTGAGAGACTTACAGAACCAAAGGAAGATGGAACTCCAGACCTCAGGAAGAACAGGAGCCAGGGCAGCTCTGGGGACCCAGCAAAAGGAGCTCACAGACAGTGTCGTGGGGCAGTGCCCTGGTCTTGACAGAGCCCTCTCTGCAAACCATCCCTGTGTGGCACATAAGCCAGTGTAAATTCCCAGGACGGGGCATCTTGTTGGCTTAGCTTGGGCCATGTGCCCAGGCTTGAGCATCTTTTAGAGCATCTAGAATAGTCTCACGATTAATTCTGACCACGGAATTAATTCCCAGGGGGTCTGAAGCCCATACTTTGAGAGATATAACAGCTCGCCTTGTTGCTTTTAAGTGCTTTTTGCAAACTATGGAGCAATTCCATACAGAGGAAAGCTGTCACTGGAAACTTCGAACAAATCTAGAAAGGATGTAGGACAAGCATCATTTTCCTTTCTACAGAGTAAGACTCTGAGACACACAAAGATTAAGTAATTTCCAGGAGGTGCTCCAGTGTGAGTCGAATCCCAGCTCTTCTAACTCCTGGACGTGGCTTTTCCACCCCACTTTGTGCCCTGCAGAGCTAAGCACAAATGCAGGGTAATTTTTATGTCTTCATGGGTTAGCATCCTGAATCTTTCTTTCCCCTCCTTCCTCTCTCCTCCCAACCTACATGGGCATCCTACAAACACACTCATTCACTAGCCTACACACTGCTAAGGAATGAGCCAAGCTACACAGTGCAAGGACCCCCTCTGTAGGGCAAGGAGAAGAGGATTAAAGCACTGAACATCTATGCTGCAGGCTTGTCAATGGTGACAGGTCCCAGGCTGCAGTATCTGCTCTCTCTTGGTAGAGATGCCAGGGAATGCAATTGCCAGCTTCTTCCGCACATGGCTGCCAGTCATTCCCAGCCATGAGCAGGCTCTTCCAGCTTTCCTGGAGCACGACTGGGGGAGAGAGGCATTTTATCAGATGTGGCAGGATGCATGGCTCAAGGAACACTTGAGTGATTCTCAGTCAGGCATGAACCAGTCTGCAGCAGAAGGTTCAGGGTGGTGGGGGGAGGGGGGTGGAAGCACTCTCTCCCTTTTACATCTGGGAGAACACCTGGCTGCACCCTCCAAACTGTAATGCCATTGGGAGAATCGGCACTGATTAGGACCCCATCAGAGTTAACAAAGTAATATTCCCTTATGCTAATGGGCATTAAGGGTTAGTTCATCATTACTGATGGAGCAGATTGGCCTAAGACTAGCTGAAGTCATAAAACACACTTCAAATCTCTCTGTCTTGAAAAAGGCAGGGGAAGAGAATTTATTATTATTGTTCCTTAGTCACAAAAAAGAGAGAGAGAGAGCATAAAAACGAATGAAGGTCACCGTTCCCTTTACAGCTGATAGACTTACCTTTCTCTCCGTTCCTGTTCCTATACAGTAAATTGAAGTTGGAAACAGAAGAGCATACTAGATGATTTTCTGTTGCTACTTTCATTTTCCCCAAGAGGAAAGAGACAGTCCATTTAAAACAATTGAGCTATTATATCACAGCACATCTTGTTTAAAATTCAAACGTCACTGGCAACATGCTTCAGCAGAACCAACACGTCACAGGATTGTGAGAACATTATTTCAAAATAATGATCCCAAATACACACACACTTCAATGCTTTGGAGGTTTTCTCAAAATTTATACATATAAATAAGATTTTAATGTACATGTAATGTATAAATATATACAGATATATATTATATATATTATGTATGTATATATTACATATTATATGTATGTATGTTACATATATTTGCATATGTACAATATATATGTAAAATATTTGACCCTCATACAAGCTCTGGGAGGTAGATGTATGAAACTAAGATTCACCGTGCAAGTGACTTGCCCTGAGACATAACAGCTGGAAATGGCAGAGCCATTCAACTTCATTTTCTGGCCTCAAGACCAATGCTCTTTCCCCCACCATTCTTCATTTTTCTCATGTATTAGCCCAAGGCATATTAAGAGGTCTCAGAAAATTATCCTGTGGCATGGGTACCTAAATGCAAAAGTAGCTGTCCCATGGTGTCACTGACAGTCTACAACAAAATGTCTACAATAAAGCAGCATGCAAACAAACCCCAGATTGGTATAGGTCGCCTGGGAGCAGGAAGTTCAGGGTCAAGAGCTCCGGAAACATGGACAAATATTTAAACCAACAGAGGAATTTCCCCTCTGGGAAGGTGCTTAGCTTCAAAAGTGGTTAGAAGTGCGCAAGAGTGTGTAGATAGGAGCCCAGCCTCGTCCCAGGACTGGCCTCGAGAAGCCATCTGACTCAAGGGTGGGAGGAGGTGGGGGAAGGGGGTCTTCCTTTGGGTCCCTCATTCGTACCTGGGTCTTCCCTCTGGCTACCTCCAGGTCTATCCTTCATTCTAAAGAAGTCACATTCCTACAGCCCTCTCAAAAAGAGTTCAAGTGCAAATGACGTCTGCCTGAGTCATAATGTTCAAATGTTTAGAGCTCTGAGCCCACGGCTGTTCTCACAACACCACAGCCTTCCCTCAAAACCTCCCTCGGTTATTTTAGGGAGACCCTGGGAGTGTTCCCAGTGATCCTGAATGAGTCTGTTGAGTTCTTTTCTTCCTACCTCCTGGGCAGGGTTTGGACCTCAGCCTGTGTGGCCAGTACCTTCAGTGAGGTTCTGCTGTGCACTCTTCTCCCTGGGCTACCTGGTACCAACTTGGGGACCCCCAGTAACAGAGCTACATAAAGATCTGTGAGGAGTTGGGAGGAAGAAACCCTGTCCCCAATTCTGTGTCCCTCTGTCACCTGGGCCCTAATTGACCCTATGTGTATGCCCAGAGCTTCAAGTTTCACAAAGTCTTCAGGAACTCAGTTCTTTCAACCCTAAACTCAGGCTAGATAGAGAGCCATTCTTTTGAACTTTCAGAGAACCCCCTCTGTATGAGAAAATTCTGCTTTAGTTTTCAGCCCAACACCTGCCAGTCCCAATAGTAACTCATGTCAGGGATACTTACAAGGGTCACTGGCCACTAGAACTACAAGCAGGGATGGGTCAGATGAAACTACCCCTTCCTGTCGCACACTGTCTGAGAGTGCTGAGAAAGCTGAGATTTGAGAGGGCTGGAGGGCTTCTTGGTGGAAGTATACTTTTGATTCTTAAGGGTCACTGGCCACTAGAACTACAAGCAGGGATGGGTCAGATGAAACTACCCCTTCCTGTCACACACTGTCTGAGAGTGCTGAGAAAGCTGAGATTTGAGAGGGCTGGAGGGCTTCTTGGTGGAAGTATACTTTTGATTCTTAAAGAAGAAGTAAGACTCAAAGCAAAAGATAAAATATAACATTTCAGGCCCAAAAACCACTTGGTCCTGATTTGTTTACAAGAGATCAATTAAACACGTGCCCTGAAGCCATATGTGAGCAGGTAAAACCATGCCACCAGAAGAAGGAAAAAAAAAAAACTATTGGAAAATCAAGATCCTCTCTATACTGACCAGCTTTTTTCCCCCTTGCCCAAGGTATTTTCCCTTTCTACAATTCAGTTAGTTCCCTCTCATATTTGTTGAATCCATTTTCTGACTGGGCAACCCCTTTCCTCTTCAAAACTTCCAAAGAAAACACTGAATCTAATAGATGTCTTTGACATCAACTTCAAATGAGAGAGCTGAGGTGGGGGAATATGTTTTATAAGATGAAGCACTACTGAGTCTACCCTCTGGATGGATGAAGAATCTGGCCTCAAAGTCCTCTGACCATTGGCAGCTCAGCAAGGACACTGGGGAGATAAGAGATAAGGCAGAATGCCAGCATTCCAACTGCAGGGCTCTCCACAGCCTGAGGTTTCAAAATAGTCAGGCCCTTTTTTGGGCCCCAAACCCACATTGTTACATGTTAAAGCTTCCAATGACTTTAATGTGAGTTCCATGCATGTAAGGCCTGCAGGATTGGACCCTATGGGAGTGTAAAGTGACAACATAATAGAGAAAAATCACTTTAGCAGGCAAAAGTGACAGCTGGGCAGGCATTAGAAAAAAGGGAAAAGGCCTCGGTTTAGACAAATTACTGAATGAAATGATCACATGAAAAGCCCTTTTTACAGCTGCCACTAAGAAATCCAGAAAATATAAAACATGTGAAAAAGTAAATAAAGGAATTTTTGAAGCTTTTTTCCCATTAAATGTGTGGTAAATGGTTAAAATCCTCTAAAAAGATCTTCAGTGTTCTGAGTCATGGGCCCAAATGGAAAAATGTGGCTATTTGGGGTTTTTTTAATGTCAATTATTATACAACCAATAAAATATAAACAATGAAAGAGCCCTGAAAATCCTGGAAAATTCCAAAGCCTATTCAGAATCTCTACAATTATTCTCAGATCCTCTCATTTCCATGACTTTTGACATCTCATTACCCTGCATGATACTTTTACAGACTCATTTTCCAGCATATATAAAAACGACTTAATGCACCCTCAGAACCATCTCAATTACCTAATTGATGAGTTCTATCAGCCACTTAAAAATAAAAGACATTTCCTTAATAAAAATCCTTGGGGCGGGGTGGAATAAAGCTCATGTCGGCAAAAAAAATATTAAAATATAAGAGCAACATGATGTAGCAGGGTAGAAGCACCCAAGTGGGAGTTATGAGACCTGGTTTCTGGTGTTGATTCTGCTGCTAATTTGCTGTGCGATTTGCGGCTGGTATTAACCCTCTGTGGGCGGGGGCTGCCAGCTCTCTAAAATGAGGGGGTTTGAAAGGATGCACTGAACAGGCTGTGTTTTTGAAGCTTCTCTGGGGAAGACCCCTTTAGAACATGTGCTCATGACCTAGTCATTTTCAAATTTAGAGACAAAACTATTTTTAAATTCTCCTTGTTTCTTTATCTATATACCCAATTACAGAATTGAAAGGGACCCAAAATAGGGCCAAATAATATAGTGATGTTCTCCTGAGCAGAACCCAATTTTATAAAGAAACTCCCAGGACAATCTCAGATGTAGCCCAAAGGTATTTACAGAAAATTTCCAAGCTCTCTTGGAGAAGATTTGGGGAATTCCTTAGTTTGCAGGATGGAGGCACCTAATCCAAGGCTTTTGCAGTCTGTATTCAGCTTCCAAGAGTCAAGCAAAAAATGCCCAGATCAACCTTGAGCCTAACCAGGGACACAGGCTTCAGCAAAAGAGGAAATGATGACATGTGATTAACATATGCATATTTCGACAGTGAAAAAACAGATACACAAGAAATACATTATTCAACAGTGGGGACATTTTTAAAGTTCTTTTAAGCTGTTTGATCTCTGAGTTTGGTGAGGTGGAGGAGGGAGGGGAGGAGGGAAAGATGTGGCCAGGTGTAAACAGTTACAGCTCATTACCGTTCCCTTTCTCTAGGGCCTAGCTCAGTGATTCTCAACTCTGGCTGCACGTTGGAATCACAAAGAGAGCTTTAAGAACAGACAAATGCCTGGGTCTTATCCTCAGAGATTTTGATTTAATTGTTCTGGGGTGCCACATGGGTACTGGAATTCCTAACATTTCCACCACATAATTCAATAATTCAACTGGGCTGCCAACTTTGAGAGTCACCTGCCTAGTCCCTCAAATCCAGTAGTTCTCAAACTTTACCATCATATTAGACTATTTTCTGGTGCTTATAACGGAATATCTGAAACTGGGTAATTCGTGAGAAAATAAAATTTATGTCTTACAGTTTTGGAGGCTGGGAAGTCCACGGTTCAGGGGGAGCATCTGGTGAGGGCCTTCTTGGTGGTAACTCCCTACAAAGTCCCATGGCAATGCAGGGTGTCACATGGTGGGACTGGCATTAGTCAGAGGGTTAACATGCTCACTTGCTGTCCTTATAAAGTCATCAAAACCACTTCCTGATAACCCATTAAACCATTAACCCATTATTCCATGAATGGATTAATCCATTCGTAAGGGCACAGTCTTCATGACCCAATCACCTCTCAGAGGCCCCACCTTTCAAATACCATAATCAGATTTTCCACCCTCTTAACACTGTTACAATGGGGATCAAGCTTCTAACACGTGAACTTTTGGGGTACACATTTAACCCATAGCAACCATGCATCAGAACCATCCACAGGACTCATTAGAGCATGATTTCTAGATCTCACCCCCAGAGTTTCTGATTAAGTAGGTACAAGGTAAAGCCCCAAACTGCATTTCTAACATGGCCCCAGGTGATGCTAATGCTCTTGCTGGTAGTCTAGAGCCCACACTTTAAGAACTAGTGTTCTAATATTTCAACTTGGTTCAGAGTGATGGAAGCTCTTTTCACACAATTCATCTTCTCTATCCTTGATCTTCTCCCAAATCACTCAACTGTGGCCAAGACAGGCCTGTTCCTATGGGCAACCTGCCAGGATTCAGGACCTAGGTATGACTAAGGAATCAACAGAGAATCATTGGTTGGGTTCTGATAGCTGCCTTTTCCACTTTTGTATTAGCCAAAGGAAAAAGTGAACATTGCACAATGCTATAAATAGGTAAAATAGGAGATGGCATGAGAAGAAACCCTGGTGCTAGGGGCATAGCCCTGGAGTACTGGGTGAGAAGGCCATGATTGTTTGGAGACCTGGGACCTCTTAATTGTGAAACCTTCTCCTACTTGACTATGAATGTTGACTGGTCCTGTCTTCTTCTATGTTAACCTTTCTGCTCACACTAAAGACAGTTCAGCCCTTGGAGCAGTGACTTCTTTGTGATCACTTATGGCCCATGCTCTCCCCATCTGTGTGATGCTTTCTCTTACAGTCAGCCTAACACCTGGCGCCATCCATGCCAGGGTTCAACATTCACCTAGGTCAGAGCAAGTTCAGTGGTAGCTGGGGAAAGCCTTTGGTTTCAATAGCACCTAAAGAGCAGCCCCAGAAATAGCAGCAAGATCTGCAGAGCTGATAATTCAACTTTTCTTCCTTCTGTCCCATCTCCAGGTGCTTCTTCATCCATTCAACAACCCAGCCCAGGGAAGAGCAGCAGCCACGAGCAGAGGCATGTCCCCTGAGAGGAAGAGTCTCTGCGAGTGACAGTTACCGTCCAAAGGGGCTGGGCTGGGAGGCGGATTCCAGGCACAAATTGGCATGAGGGACGTGGAGTTCAGAGCAACGAGGGGAGACCAGAACTGGAGTCCTTCTGTGAGCTAATAAGAATGACCACTCTTGGCTGCTGACCTCCAGGGTCTCGGGGGCTATTGAAGGTGCCAGTCTAGTGCAGATAAGAGTTGGGCTTCTCCTGAGACTTGGCCACAAAGACTGTATCTCAGCTCTAGCATAGGTGGCTTCATATTCCTTCTCACTGTCTGCTTGGAACTGGTTGGAAATTTTCCTCTCAAGCAGGGATACTCAGCTGGCAGCCAGGATCCCAGATGGGAAAGTGAGAAGCAAAAAGATATTTTGGATGGTAGTGGAAGGCCTAAAGATTTTTATATCTGTCTTATCTCTACCACTAAAGATTGGAGATGGTGGTGGGTAGAGGACACTCAGGACAGAGAATCCAGGAAGGAGTGACAGAGCATGAAGCACATACACCAGGAATGTGGTGGGAGGTGATGGGGGATGTACCAGTTATCCCAGCTCCATGGTACAAGGTCAGGCACTGACTCTCTCACAGGGTCAGAGATACCCAGGGCACTGAGCTCCTAGCCAGAGGAAAGATGAGAAGGAGAAACAAAGGAGGAGAAAAAGCAGGAGAAGAAAGGAAAGAAAGAGGAGTAGAAAGAATAGGAGAGGAGAAAAGTTATGAAAATAAAATATGTACCAGGAAACCCAAATGGTCTTTTATATGCAGATGCCTTCATTATTGAGGGGAAATTTATTATAGTGTAATACAACAATTGCACAGTGAGAACAAGCATCAAAACCATCAGTTAGCCTTTTAACTAGCCCTTTGAGCTATAAGCCTAAGCCCGATGGCCTCTCCCTCTCACATCCTCATCACTGCCTCTGGACATAAGCATGCCAACATACGTATTCTCCAATAAGGGGTGTAGTGAAAGTGATATTTCAGCTTGATTGAATCACTTCATCCACAAAGATGTGGAAAGCACATTTTCTTGCTCAATTCCTTCAGTACATATTGAGAAGACACATTCACCAACAGGCTGACGTATGGCATGGCAAGTAGGTATAGACAGACTCAGTCCTGATGTTGTCTTCCCACCTTCTACCTCGGAAAGGATAACTCCCTCAGTCCTGGGGTAAACCTAGTTCTCTACCCCTCACAGAGAAGAGCCTAAGACACAAGCTCACGTACTGGTGGTTTATTTTTAGAAGTGATCCTGAAGAGTGCAAGGATTGAAAAGTAAAACTGGGAACAAGGGAAGGTCAATACAAGGATATATACTCGAGTTGGGCACCACTGTGGAAGGACAGAGAAGAGCCTAAGACACAAGCTCACGTACTGGTGGTTTATTTTTAGAAGTGATCCTGAGGAGTGCAAGGATTGAAAAGTAAAACTGGGAACAAGGGAAGGTCAATACAAGGATATATACTCGAGTTGGGCACCACTGTGGAAGCTGAGGCTCACTTTGGGCAGAAAGTCCCTTGGAGTTGTCCACCTGAGGGACAGAAGTAGATAGTATTTATACATCGATCACCAGCTCCTGTCCCCCATTGGCAAGGATCTCTGCATCAGACAATAACTCACTCACACTTACGGGCAATACATGCCTGAGTGTTGGGTCGGCTCCTGCAGTTCCTCCACCTCATTGTCAGAGAAGCTCCAGAGAAGCCAGTGAGTCATTCATGGTATGGCTGGACAAGGTCCTATCAGCAGCAGTACAAGGTGGGCAAAGAGGATGGGGGCCAGGGCACGAGAGGTGTCCAATGCTATCCTTCACACCTCAGTGGAAATGTAAGCCAATGTTACTGCTCCCAAGCATTTTTGCTTTTCTGTTGATCAGTGATGTCAATTTATCCCTCAGCAGTTAGGTCTTAGATGTGTTTAGCAGGTAAAGGAGACCTCCCAGAGTCTCTGACATCAGGTTGCCCCTACTCTGCCGCTGAGTATAGATTTGATGTAAACATGTCATCAAGGTTCTGTAGTCACCAAGTTTAAGAGGTAGAGACCCAAAAGGCACTCAGTCAGGAAAAGATGGCATCAGGCTCTCACGTGGGGATTGCACCAGCTTACACCACCCATATTTGGGCCATTGAAGCCCATATGTCAAGCCTAATTGTGGCTTTTGACCTCATTCCCAATGAGACACGAATTTGAGTTAAGCAGCCCTGCTGATCATGAACTACTTGTTAGTCTGAATAGAAAAAACAGATCTCCATTTCAAATCAAGAGGAAAAGTCACCCATCCTCAGGCGGGTCACAGTCCTTTCTAACGCAGCCTTCAGCTCAATCCTCCTCTCCCCTGACCCTGCTTTGCTTAGGAGAGCCAACAGTCGCAGACTCACCCCAGCAGAGCTCTAAAGCAGACCAAGGACATGGCCACTGATGAAATCTTTCAAGGCATGTTAAATGTTTAAGAGTCAATATTAAACATAGCCTGATATTCACATATTTTGTAGGGCCTTGTCTCCCATTCCTATTGACACTTCTGCTCCTTAGATTCCTAACAGCTCCTCCCTGGTCTATCCCAGTCATCTTCAAACTAGTCTCACAGACTATGTTCTTTCCCACCTCAACCCAGCCACAGAGGGCCAATTAATGTTCCCAAGTGCTTCGGATTGTGTCGATCCTGAGTAAGTGCCTTTGGGATTACATCATTCCAAGTTCACACAGTTCTTAGCATTTCTCTTTGCAGAAGGAATAGTAAAAAGGCTGACATTTGAGACCTTTGATACCTTAGCCTGACTTTCCAGGCTTATTTCTCTTAACTCTTCTACATACACCCTAGTGTTTAGCCTTTGAGAACTAAGACACACACGCATGCATGCACACATGCACGTACGCACGCACGCATGCACAGGCAGCTGACTACTCAGAGCCCAGCCCATCCTAAGCCATCACCACGCCTCTCATCCAGAGCCCATCCCAGGCCCTCACCCCCGAGATGAGAATGTGGAGCCCCATTCCTAGCCCTTACTTCTGGTCCCAGCATCACGGCTATGACCACACTCATCTACATAAGTACTTGCTGCCAACTTTGCTGTGCTGAGACCTAGAGATACAAATGAACAAGACATAGTTCCTGACCTCAAGGAGCTCAGCATCATGGTGGAGAGAGAAACATACAAACAAATAACTATAAAACACATATTATAGAAGAAGGGCAGATGACTCCCATGAGTGAGAAGAGTGATCAGGAAAAGAGAACTCCTGATGTAAATCTTGAAAAAAGAAAGGCAATTTTCAGACAAAGGAAAGGGTGTTCCAAGCAAAGGAGCAACATGAGCTATAGGAGAAAGGCCAAAGCCAGATGAAGTGAGGCACACTTAGGCAGCTGCAGAAGGGAAAGCATCACAAGGGGAGCTTAAAGGTTAAGTGAGAGCAAGGCCAGGCAGGCCCGGACCCTGGTTAGGAGTCTGGTCTTGTTCTGCAGGCAGCGAGGAGCTGCTGCTGAGTTATGGGGAGGGCTGTGATCAGGTTTGGATTTTAGAAATCTCATCCCAGGTAGCTGCAATATGGATGATGTACGTGGGACAGAGGGAAAAGACCAGTGAGGAAATTATTGGGGTGATTCAGGAGACAGGTAAGAACTTATGAACCAGAACAATGGCTGAGGGAATGGTCTTGGGGGAGAGCACCTCTGGACACCACTGTTACAGGGGTGACAGCACAACTGGACAACTTATCAAGTATACTCTGGATTAACCAGTGGTTTGTGGTTAGGGCTAGACATGCAAATCCATTGGAACTCTGTGTCCATAGGACAGTATGCAGCCTATAAGCAAGCCTCTTACAAATGAACGTTTGGACCCAGGTAGTGGTTTGTGGTTAGGGCTAGACATGCAAATCCATTGGAACTCTGTGTCCATAGGACAGTACGCAGCCTATAAGCAAGCCTCTTACAAATGAACGTTTGGACCCAGGTTGTCCTTAGGGCACTGCTTGTAGTCATTGGGTACTGTGCTCTGCGCCAGCAAATCACTAACAGATTTCTTCCCATGTACACTTTTGTTTATTGAAATTGTGATTAGCACGTCTTAATGTTGTAAAACTCAGCTGGACTTTTAATTTTGTCTTTTAGCAAATATAATTTTATTAATTTATTTATTTCTGACTGCTCAAACGAAAAACTAAATAAAATCATTCTGACTAGCCTTGGACAGACTGCAAACCCTGAGCAGTGACCAGGAAAAGAAAAAGTAGTGATGGGGAGGAGTTTCCCTGCTGGGAAACGGAGAAGAAGGGAGTTTGTTAATTCTTCCATTCCCATTAAACTTTTGGAGAGGATAGGGAGGAAATAGGACATTGAAAAACGTTAACACAAGAGGAGATGCTTGGAGTATAATCTCTGGGAGGGTAAGGACAACGCTTGCCAGTGTGCCCCAGCACTATGCCTGGCACATCATAGACACTCAAGGAATGTTTGCTGGGAGGAAGGAATGGAGGGAAGGAGGGAGGGAATGACCTCAAATCCTTAGAATGACCTTGACCGACCCCCACATATATGGTAGATCTCCAGGCACCACTTCTCCGCATTTTATTATGATTACAGTACTAATCACTCCCCAGAGTTATCTTGTTTATTTGTGTTCATTTATTTATTATCTATTTCCTCCCAGTAAAATGTAGATTCCAAGAAAGCAGAGATCTGGTTTTCAGAAATCATCATTGTATCTTCCAGCTGAGAATAGGTCCCAGCACATAGTATGTTCTCAATAAATATTTTGCTGAATGAATATCAAATTAGAGAGATGAGGACACATAGCGGTAAGGATGGATCTGAGAAGTATAGTGCCGGGTGAATAAAAAATACAAGAAACAGAATGAAATATATGACAAAGTTTCATTTATGTAGATTAGAAATGCAGGTGTGCAAGGCATTGATACATTTTGCAACGCATTGTAATGTTGATCATTTTGAGAACGGAAAAGGATTGAGGTGTTGGAATAAAAGAAACTATGCACATACGAACAAGCAAACAAGAAAGAAGCCACCATGGACAGTTACGATCACAGCCATGACCTAAGCTATAGGAAAAATAGAAGAGGGGAAATTAGAGGTACCTAATACCAGGTTCTCACTGGATAATATAAATTTTGTAAAATAATTTATAGATAATAACATTTATATATATAAATTAATAGAGCAATTACAATTTAGTAAACTGTTTATTCCGTGATATGGATTAGGTTTTTCTCCACTGACCTTTCGGTGGTTGTGATAAAATTCCAAATAAAGTTTCCCCTCCAGCTGCGGTAAAAGATACACAAAGTGAGCAGGCAATTACAATTTAGTAAACTGTTTATTCCGTGATATGGATTAGGTTTTTCTCCACTGACCTTTCAGTGGTTGTGATAAAATTCCAAATAAAGTTTCCCCTCCAGCTGCGGTAAAAGATACACAAAGTGAGCAGGCAAATGGGCGTTGAGGTCAAAATTCTGCCATCCGGAGACAGCCAAGCAAGTCCAGCGCCCTCCCCGGGCCAAAGCCCCTGCCCGCTTTGGTCCCACACCCACTGAAGCCACACACTTGGCTCACTGAACACCCCTTGGGAACTTACTCAAACTACTTTATTTATCAAACCACTTCAACCGGTTTGTTTTTGTAATTTCCAGACATAGCATTTTAGGAGCATGAAACCAAATGGTGCAAAGGGCTCCCTGGAACCCACGTTAGGAGGCAGATGACAGCGACCATCAGACAATGCACAAGTCAGACATGGGTTCTCATAAGCCGCAGCTGGCTGTAGGGTATAGATCCAAAGAACCCCGGACTCACAGAATGTGGAGTAAGATGAAACATTTAGCGTTTAAGCAGACCCTCCTCCCCTCCTGGTTTGCACAGTCCTGGAGAAACTGGAGTTTACACTGAGTAGAATAAATGGCAGGGCCGGGACTCCAATCTCCTGACTCCTTCTCCAGTTTCCACAGTCCAGCTGCTGACATGCATAATGAGAAGGTAAAGCTAGGTGTGCCTTGGCTGCCCTGTAGAGCTGGAAGATGTGCTATCTTTTGGAAATATATTAATTTTTTCACCTAAGGTAAATCATTCACATTTTTACCTATTCCCCAAACTTCTGAACATCCAGTATTCTTACTAGTAATATATACTGGCTCATTTACAGTGACTCTCAAAATATATTTCTTGGTTCTACATTTTTATGATGAAAGTATTAACAACTGGTAAATATGCATGTGTGTATATGTATATATAAATGTATATATATTCAAACTTTGACATTTATAAATAGTGCAATCAGGACTATGTTCCACATTAATCATTGTTCTATGGCTTCAACCATACTTATTACTTCTAATGCAGAAAGGAAAGGAAATTTAAAAAGGAAACTCTCTTCTCTTAAGATAACTTGCTGGTGACCCCGGGGTAAATGACAGCCAAGCAAGACTTCAAGGAACTTGTTACTTAGAGCTTGAATTTCAGGCAAACATCTTCTTGCATTTCTAATGAAAAACGGATCCTTCCCCCTGCTTTTGAAGTGCTCTTTGGGAATTGTTTGAGTGTTCTTTGCAATCTTTTATACCCAGCCTAAGGACTCTGACAAACTCTCTCGTTCCCTTCAAAGCCTTGTTAACTATGTGATGAATACACCTGTCACTTCCAATTCTAACCTTACTTTCTGTTGTGATGGCTGTAGAATTTGGTATCTATGGCAACTTTTCAGTGGCTCAACATCGATTAAAAAATGATTGGCTTATCAGGGTTGCTTGGTTGATTGATGGAAATGATTGTTGCTCAAAATAATCATGACAGATAAAGTCTCTTGATTAGCTGGTATCTGCAAGATTCAGAAATTTTAGATTTTATTTCTTTCTTTTAATTGTTTCCATGCAAAAGTAACTGGAATTTAATTCTACCAAAGTAGTTACAAGTTAATTTGGACTGTTTCGACGAAGAAAATTTGATTCAATTTGATTCCACACATCCTACTTAGAAGCCAAATGGCACATTTTTATCTATTCAAAAAATCCACTCCTTGATTTTCTAATATTCAAAGGTTAGAAACTAATTTACGATTTTTAAAAAAGAAAAAGAAATCAAGTTTGGTACTAAGAAACATTTTAGTCAGGTTTAGAGCATTTGCAAATTAATTATAAAGTTTTTCATTCTAATTCTTTCTCGGATATGTAAAACCGAGACAGACAATATTGTAGGGTAGAAACATGACCTTCCCAGGAAATGTAAATGACTTATTTTTGAACAGAACATTTTAAATCAATGTCTTCAAGAGTGTTGTAATATACCAGTGATAGTACACAAGACAATTTTAGGTAGTTCACAGACTTTTTTAATAGCCATTGCTGTTACTCAACCATTCCTTACCTTAAAAAGGGTGGCAATTTCATAGGGTTTAACTTAATACCTTATTTTTTCAAATGACTGTACTTATTTCCTAGGCCTGCCATAACAAAATACAACAAACTGGGTGGCTTAAAACAACAGAGATGTATTGTCTCACAGTTCTGGATACTAGGAATTTGAAATCAAGGTGTTGGCAGGGCCACACTAACTCTCAAACCTGGAGAGGAATCCTTCCAGCCTCTCCCTAGCCTCTTCCTACCTCCTGACGTCTGTGGCAATCTTCAGCATTACTTGGCTTGCAGCTGCATAACTTCAGTCTCTGTCTTTGTCTTCACAGGGCATCCTCCCTGTGTCCCTGTCTTCACATGGCCTTCTTCTTAGAAGGACACAGTCATATTGGATTAGTGGTTCACCTTACTTCAGTATGACCTCAGCTTAATAATTACATCTGCAATGACCCTACTTCTAAATAAGGTCAAATTCTAAAGTACTGGGGGTTATGACTTTAACCCATGAATGTTGTAGGGACACAATTCAACCCATAACAATAACTAGCACATTATGTCTGTGATTTCACAGATAACATTGCTTAGGATAAGGCTAAATTTGTTTTGTGTTTTAAGTTGAAGCTGTTTTTTTATTTTAAGCTAATAATTATAGAATGTGAACATGGCAAAATTTCTAAACATTGTACAGAGAATGACTGAAACTAGAGGGTGAGGTTGATTGTAAAACTGGCCACAAATTATTCCCTTTCCTGTCTCCATGTACCTTTACAATGTGACCTTGCAGCAATTCCCATCAAGAGGTGGAGTATATTTCTCCACCCCTAGATTCTTGCTGACCTGGGAGTTTGCTGTCGCCAAATTAGCAAATAAGCCGTAAGCAAAAGCTTGAAAGGTGCTTGCTTATTGGGGCTTGCCCCTTGCCCAGGCCACCCTGCTGAAGGATGAGAGAAACCTCATGCAGAAGAACCGAGGCAACCAGCCCCTGCACTGACCCAGCTGACAACTGCAGACACATGACTTGTGCCCCAGGCAAGGACAGCAAAGCCCATGTCCAGGTCAGCAGAGCCATCCAGCTGAGGCCAGCCTAAAATGCCGATCTGCAGAATCCTGAGCCAAAAAAAAACAACTGCCGCTTAAACTTCCTCATCGGTTTTCTGCTTATTTTTGCCTAGTGATGACAACAGTTTCCCAAATTTTCTAGGGACTTTTTTCATCAAAGCTGCTTTTAAGGTCCCAGAAATGTTAGTTGAGGATGAAATAAACGCTGAGATGGTTTGGAAGAGGGTGAGAGGGCTGCAGCATTCTTCTTTGAAGTCCATTTATTCTCCTCCCCATCTCTCACTGGCCTGTGAATTTGACCAAAAATGGCCCTGGAGGCAGGAGAAAGGAGCCAGGCCCACCAAGAGCACAGCAGATGAGCCATGTCCCCACCAAAGTCCCCATCCTCCTGCAGGATACTTTCTGGTCTGGCGGGTTTGATTTCAGAGAAGTCAGGAAGAGATTTCCACAAACTGTAACAGCCATTGTTGGTGACCAAACTGGGGGACTTTATGATCATTTATGATCATTCTTCCCAGAATCCACGTTGGGTGAAACTCTGTGTTCGAGACCCCACTCTGAACAGCATAATGGAAAGAGAATTAGATTCTAAATTGGGATTCCCGGGATTCCCCTCCCTGCCAAAAAAGACCCACATCTACTCTTATTTCCTCCCAATTGGTTTTCCGTACTGCATTCAGAGTAATCTTCCCGAAACACAAAATTAATCATGCTAAGCCGCATTTAAAAACCTTCCATGGTTTTCCCTTGCACTTTGAGTAACAACCAGATTCCTTCATACAGTTTATTAGTTATAATAATATTAGTTTGCTCAAGCTGCCATAATAAAATACCATAGACTAGGTGGCTTTAACAACAGAAATTTCACAGCTTTGGAAGCTGAAAGTCCAAGATCAAGGTGACAACAGGGTTGGTGACTGATGAGGGCTTTCTCCTCGGCTTGCAGACCACTGATTCCTCACCGTGTCCTCACATGGCCTTTCCTCTGGTGTGCACAGCCCTGGTGTCTCTCTCTCTTCTTATGAGAACCCAAGTCCTATTGGATTAGGACTTTCCCTTATGACCTCATTTAACCTTAGTTATCTCCTTAAAATCTCTCTCTTCATATACAGCTACATTGGGGGTTGGGGCTTCATAATATGAATTTGGAGGGGACACAATTCAGTCCATCTAACAGCCCTGCTTGTTCTATCCTCTGGCTACCTCTCCATACCCATCACATGCCATTAACTAGCCCTCAGCCTCTACCCTCCAGCCACTCTGGTTTGCTCCTCTCTTGAACTGCACTAGTCTCTTCCCACTTGTGATTTTATTTCTCTCCAGGTGATGCCTTGCCCTCATAAGAATGTAAGCTCCAGGCTGGCTGGTTAGCTCAGTTGGTTAGAGCATGGTGTTATAATACCAAGGTCTCCATACCGGCCAGCTGCGAAGAAAAAAAAAAAAAGGATGTAAACTCCAAGAGAACAAACTGCATCTGGTTTTTTTCATCTGTTATCCCCAAGCTCAGTACTTGGCATACAGTAGGCATTCAATAATAGTTTGTGGAACAAATTAAAAGTTTAGCACAGCACTTGAGATTTATTGTGACCACACAGGTCAATGTGACTTGGAGATATGGAAATGATTTCTACCTGTTCATCCATTCATACAATAAACATTTATTCAGCACCTACTGTGTGCTAGCGCATTCAATAATAGTTTGTGGAACAAATTAAAAGTTTAGCACAGCACTTGAGATTTATTGTGGCCACACAGGTCAATGTGACTTGGAGATATGGAAATGATTTCTACCTATTCATCCATTCATACAATAAACATTTATTCAGCACCTACTGTGTGCTAGCTCCAGAGAACACAAGGATAAATAAGATAAGTAGGTGTCAAATCAACCCCTCTGCAGGCTGTTATCTTATTGAACCTTATTTCTGTTCCTTTTATATTCAATCTTCAATCTACTTCGGCCTGGGTATAAACAACCACTCAGATTTTTTAAACTATATAATACTTATTCAGCTTTGCTATTTACATCCATTATGCATATATTATCTGAAAATCTTAATGTTTGAAATAAAAATCATTTCACATCCTTAAAAGTTTAAAAGGCAATTAACATGCTTTCAGAGTTGTGTCCTGATTGTGGTCCCAGGAAAATTACTGTCAAGAAATTCTTCATGTGTGTGTGGGGAGCTCAGGAGAGAAAATACAATGCAGGTAAGGATTTTAAAATATAAAAATAATTGAGAGATACATATTAACTTTAAAAATCATTCTCTAGGACTAATGAGACTAATGTTAAATGAATCACACATATTTTTATAACATTGTAATAGGAAATGAATTAAGAGGAAGTAGAAACACAACATGTATATCATATATACACCAATGCTTTCAAAAACTTTATAAGGGAGATTTTACTGGTCCCAAACTTGACTTAGTAAATTCCTTTAAGTTTGAAAATTGCAGCTACTGTTTGATGTTTACCTGAGATCTGCCAGGGTCTCTGTTGGGCTCCTTACAGATATTATTCTAATGCCCCACAGTCACCATACAGAGTAGGAATCATTATCTCCATTTTACAGAAGGGAAAATTTTGGACTAGAAAACCTAAAACATGTGATTAAGCAGCATAGCTGGGGCTCCAACTCAAGCCAGCCCCACCTCGGAGCCCATGCTCTTTGCGGTATCCCAGACTGCCTCAAGGCTGTCGAGAATAGGTTCTGCCGGCTCCCTTTATGAAGAATCTGGGATATAAATAAGTAAATTAAATCAATTAAAGTAGGTTTTTGTCTGTATTTTGAGACTGTGAATGTTATTTCTAAATGCCTCTGGAGCCCAGGAGAGAGTAAGAGAGAGTCTTAAGGCCTTTCATCTGTCTCCATGAAGCAATTCAGACCATTTCCCCTGTAAGTCATTTTTAGCTTAGGCAGAGAGTGATACAAAGATAGTTACATGCAAGGCTAGACGTAGTCACCTAGGAGAATTGGGGACTGACCCCTCCCTGGTGGGATATCAGGAAGGGTGAGGTCACACTGCAAATCTTTCCCCCAGCTTGCTACAGACTCTAGGATTTCCGCCCAGGAGAGTTGTTCCTTGTGGTTAAGCTGTTTCCCCAGGGGAATCCTCTCTTGAAATGCATAGGACATTAGTAGGAAAATTAAGTCATAATTCCTTGGCTTANAATCCTCTCTTGAAATGCATAGGACATTAGTAGGAAAATTAAGTCATAATTCCTTGGCTTATTTGGTTTTTTTGAGAGCAGCTAGCCAATCACCTACCAGTCCTTAAAGGAAGTAGACCGGCAGCAGCAAGTTCAGGGTGTGACTGGCCTCCACTGGAAAGTCATCAGGGCCCAACCCTAGCTATGATGCCAGTAGATCTTCCTCGTTTCACTCCCAGAAGTAGCTCTGTGCTTTGATGTTCCCATCTGTAAAGTAGGGGCGAAGATAATAACTGCCTCAAAGGGTTGCTTTGAGGTGAAATGAACCAAGCAAGCAGCACCATTGTGTGCACTGAGCAGAGAGCTGAAAACCAGCCCAGCACAGTGATTATTCAACACACATGAGTGTTTTCACCTCTCTAGACCTTAGTTATCTCATTTTTAAATTAAGAGTAACAATGCTCGAAATTGAAAATGCCTGGCTTTTCTTGATTCATNCATTTTTAAATTAAGAGTAACAATGCTCGAAATTGAAAATGCCTGGCTTTTCTTGATTCATGCAACAAATACTTATTGAGTTCCTACTATGTGGCAGGCAGGATACAATAGTGACTGTAATGTACACTGTGCCCACATTCATTGAGCTTACACTTTAGAGGGAGAGGCAGACACTATGGACAATCATGGACAATCAATGACATTCATCATGCAAACATTTAGCCACATTGTTACAAGTGCTTTGAAGGGGAAGAACTGGACCAGTGGGACCTCAGGAAGGTCTTTCTAAGGAAGTGACATTCAAGTTCACCTGAAGATGATCAGCTGGGCAGATGAAGAGTTGGGGAAAGAGAGCTCCAGGCAGAGAGATTGCTGTGAGTGAAATTCTGAGGTCAGAAGCTGAGAATGTCTCAGGAATGGTGAGAAAACTAGAATGGATTGAGGAAGAGAGTGGCCCTGGGTGAGAAGCAGGCGGGGGCAGGACCAAAGTCACATATGGTCAATATTGGAAGGTCATATTAATAATTCTGAACTTATCCTACAAGAAATAGAAAGCTTCAAGGTTTTAAATAAGATCGCATTCTTCAACTTAACCACATTACTCTTGATGCTGTGTAGAGACTGGATTCACTGGAAAGAAGGTATCACAGGGACAAGGGAGACAGGCTCAAAGGCTACTGAAATCATCCAGAGAGGGAGGGTGGTGAGTGGGAGTGAGGTGGTGGTAGCAGGGGAGAAGAGTGGGCATAATTGGGAATTATTTGGAAGCAGAATCAGGACTTGCACATAGAAAATGGCCCGTTGTGTTCCCCACTTTCTCTCTTTGTGAGTGGCCCAGTCCAGAAGCATACAGAGTGATGACCACAGTGACCTTGTGGTCTCAGGGGATGGGCTGCACCTTGGGCTCTCTTCAAAACCCAACGGCCACCACTTCTCTACAGTACAAGGACCATGATATTCAAGACCAGTTTGGATTTGTGTTTCTAGAAACAAGGGTCAGTCTTCCATGTGAAAGGAGTCAGCCTGGGCAAACTGACTAAGCCTGTTTGGGGTCCAATCTAAGCACACTTTGGTCTCCATTCCTGATATTATTTATCTTCAGGGATCATGAGCATCCAATTTCAGAGAAGTGTAGAAAATCTTCAGTGAGGAGGGGAAAGCAGATTCAAGATATGCCCCCAGTCAGCTAAAAGCATCGTTGCTTCTGAGTCCACAGATGTGTTGGCCTTTGCTGTGCACATAGGCAACTACAGCCAACTCATGGGGCATAGACGGCCTTGGATCACTTCCCCACCTCACAGCAAGAAGGCACGTGGCTTGTGGATACAGCAGAATTGAGCCAGCAAATGTCTGCAGGGACATCTGTTCTCAGTGCCCTTAATCCAGTCCCTGCCATTTCTCAGAGGATGCCAACACCTCCAGAAAAACTCTTCTCTCCTTCCCTTCCCTTCTTCCCCTCCACTTCCCTGCTCTTTCCTATTCCCTCTTGAGATTTGCTTACCATAGTAGATAAAAGTGAATAGCAAATCTTAAATTTTTCTTGTCAGATTGGCAGCAGTTTAAAAGAGTAATAATATCCAATGCTGGATGCCAGGAAATGCAACATTATCATTCATTTAGGGAATGTGTGATTTAGCAATGCCTTTTTGAAACACAGTTTGGCAGCATCTACCAAGATCTTAAGTGCACACGCCTTTCAACTGAGCAATTCCACTTCCAGGAATCACGGTTTAAAAAAGTACTTGCTCGTGTGCACAGAGGAGGATGTTAAAAGTTGTTCGTAGCTATTTATCATGGATGATAATACAAAACTGGAGACAACTTAAATTGCTCTCTGGACAATTTAAGTAAATTATGGTATATCCATGCTATGGAGTACTATGAAGCCAGTAAAAC
Organism: Galeopterus variegatus; assembly: GCF_000696425.1. Lineage (NCBI taxonomy): Eukaryota > Metazoa > Chordata > Mammalia > Dermoptera > Cynocephalidae > Galeopterus > Galeopterus variegatus. Next base: position 45,156 of record NW_007733428.1, on the reverse strand, counting down.
AAAGAATTAAACCTGATTGATTTCTAAGATATGTTACATGAAAAGAGAAAACTGCAGAGCAATTGGAACACTTATCCCACTGATTTTTTAAAAAGAAACACGTGCGTGTGGAGGTATGTGAGCATGTAAGTGCGTAGAAAGGGAGCTGGAAGGATGCCCCTCACTACTGGCAGTGAGCATCTCTAGAGAGAGAAGCCATCAGTACATGGGGGTGAAACATTCCTGACCTCCTAGGCACATGAGGTACCTAGCACAGTCACATCTATAAACAGAAAGTAGAATCACGACTACCAGGAGCTGCAGGGAGAGCGTCTGGGGAGTTATAGCTTAATGAGTACAGAGGCTCTGTTCGGGGTGATGAAAAGGTTCTAGAGATGGATGGTGGTGACTGCTGCAGAACAATGTGAAGGTGCTTAATGCCACTGAAACTGCAAGCTTAGAAATGGTTGAAATGGTCAATTTTTCATTCATATGTTACCACAATAAAAAATCAATGGTTAATACAAATAATTCCATCAGGATTTATTTCCACTGCTAAACATCTGAGGACAAAGGGAGACTCTTGGTTTGTCAGCAATGGCACTGACTGCCAGGAGGTCACCAAGAGATCAACATGTGGACCTCCCAACTCACCAGACTCCGTAATCAGAACATTAAAGTATTTACAGGCTGAGCTTCAGTGCAGGCTCGCAGCCTCAAGGCCCCTTGAAATGGCCTGCTTTATTGACACAACCTTCTAAACTCCCTACGTCAAATGGTGTGAATTGAGGGACAGACTCATAACTGTCATTTAAGGGAAAGAAAAAAAAAAGGAAAAAAAGGCCACAATGTTTAGCTGACTTCTCAAATTCTCCTATTTGGAACCTGTAGCTAAGTGAATGCTCCGGCACCTTTATAGTGTGGATTGGCCTCCCCACTGAGCAGTAGCTGGTTTTCGCTCTCTGTCAGCTGGCTTCTTGGAGACAAAGCCCCTAATGACACCAAGTCATCTCTGCAAATGAGACTAGAATTAAACTACCTTGTGCCCAAACATGTCATGTTTGGCATCTGCACATCATTACTCGAAGCTCGTTCTACAAAGCAGAGGGACAACGTTGATTACATTCAGCCAGACCACTTTGCAGAGGGAACCAAATAAACACAAACAAAGCCAAGTCTCGTAATGTCGCCTTGCTCTTCTGCAGGCATCTGCCAGAAAAAAAAAAGAGATGTTTATGCTGGGACAGGAAGCCCAGGTCAAAGGTGGAAGGAGAAAGGCTCCAGCACTTAAGTAGAACCTGGGACAGGAAGGCAAATGTCATTGATAGAAAGTCCATCATTGCCACAAGTAACCAAATATTCTCCGTGTTTGATTTTTACAGGCAGGTGATTTATGAATCGTGACAAAACAGAAGGGACATACCTTGAGCTAATGCCCATTTAGATGAGGGGATAAAACCCTGGTGTTTACTCTCGGCACTCTTAATATCTCAAATGAATACTAATCGGAGACATTTATTGAGGAGAATGATGCCATTTTCCGCTGTATCTCATGTCATCTGAACGACCTTGCACTTGAGAACTGCAAGGCAGGAATTTATTCAGACTCCAGGAAATTGTGAAAGTCTGAATTAGCAAATTCAAGCTACCCGAGCACCACTTGGAAAATACAGAACAAAGCACTGGGGAAAAAGTAGAAAATAGGATTTGGCAGAGAAAGGGACACAGCCTAAACTTTCTTAAAAGCCTGATGCTGCTTTCATAACACAAAAAAAGCAGAATAAAAACTACATTTTCTATTGAAAACACAGGTTGACTTTGACTCCAGGGCTGACCTTATCACAGTCATCTCCCTCGTCCCCATTAACTGCTTTTGAGAACAGCTCTCACTTTTCCCTGCGCAAGCTCTTCTCCAGGTCAAACATCGTGGGGTCCGTAGGTGAGTGACTTCTCCAAGCACTAGACCTCTGCCCTGATATCCTGGTCAACATTTCTACCCTTTTTAGCCCAAGGGTTTCTTTGAAGCAAAAACTTGAAAAAGCAATGCCTCCCTTGCCCCCACTACTACCACTCTAAGCTGTTAATGATCAATTACCCTTGGTATGCAGGAAAGTGCCTACAGCAGGCTTTGAAGAAAAAGGTTCAAGAGAAGGAGAGAGTAGTAAAGTATTGGGCTAGTAGGAAGAAACAGTGAGAATGAACACAAAAAAGAGGAAGGAAGGACATCAAATCTTAGCCTCAATCACAATTTTATCTAAGGTGGGTACGGTGTACGCATGTGCACAAATACACACACACAGAGATTCCACAGTCATTAAGGAGCCCAGACAAGCAGCCAAATAGCTCAAGTGTACCACCTGATGTCTTCTGTCTGACCATTAACAGATCCTGCATCTTCTCCACTTTAACCTCTTCGTCACTTACCCATCATCTTCTCTCCATGTGGATTTAGAG
>NW_007733428.1:41068-42089 GCF_000696425.1 Galeopterus variegatus | reverse complement strand
TCAATCACAATTTTATCTAAGGTGGGTACGGTGTACGCATGTGCACAAATACACACACACACACAGATTCCACAGTCATTAAGGAGCCCAGACAAGCAGCCAAATAGCTCAAGTGTACCACCTGATGTCTTCTGTCTGACTATTAACAGATCCTGCGTCTTCTCCACTTTAACCTCTTCGTCACTTACCCATCATCTTCTCTCCATGTGGATTTAGAGATAGTGTTTGGTTAAAGAGCTTCAATCTCTTTACAAGCAGCCCAATAAAGATAAGTGGAAATATCAAAATTCACTATGAACTAAAACCTCAGACTGCAGAGATTTCTCACATATAATACTTTCTAATTGTGACCAGGAGCCAGATGGAATAACCTAATAAAAGTTCAAACCAGGGGCAGGCAGAGCTATAATACATATGGTCAAGTGGTTTGTTCTGATATGGAAATTTCCTTTGCAGTATTGAATAGGTTCTATAGGCATTTTCCAGACTTTAATCTCTCTGGCAGATTTTTCAATTGCAAGTCTCCATTGCCACCCCCCACCCTAACCCCAAATCTGTCCTATAACCCATTAAATGAGTTAATTTTTTCAAGCCTTTTTGTTTTATCATTATTAGGAAAAAGTAAAGCCCTCTTCTGACTACAAATGCCAAACACAATTCAATCATTTATTTACCTTTTGTCTAATATAATTAGGATCATTTTCCCTCATGTGCTGATGAGTCTCCTAAATATAACATCATTTCAACCGATTTTCTTATATTGCACTAAGGAGCACAATCCCTCCTCCTCAAGTAACGGAGACAAGGAGATCAAAATGGGGAGTATTGAAAAGGATAGTAGGTGAAAGTGAGATACCCAAATTACTATGTCATCTCCTTTGGTAAGAAAAAATTATCAATACGTTTCACTTGCATAGCAACTTTACAAAGCACTTTTACAAAAATGACCTTGAGGGCCGGCCCAGTGGCACACTGGAGAGTGCGCCGCTCGAGAGCGCGGAGGCGCTCCTGCCAAGGGTTC